>NW_007577978.1:85438-103994 GCF_000690725.1 Stegastes partitus
AGATTGTAATACACTGGTGGAAGGTCTGGTTATATTTTGGGTTCCTCTTCTGTGCCGAGATCAACAGTGAACTTGTCAGACTGTTTTGTACAACCACATTGGGCAGCGACTTACATTGGGATTTGTCACACTTTGACCCACACACGTGATAACATCAAGTCATTAATTAAAAATTAAATTTGTTGGTAACTAATTTGGTCTTTGGTTTTTGTCCACTACATCAGTAACTTGTTCCAACTTCTCTCCTCAAGTGCCAGCCAGTTTCCACACATTCCCAATCACAACATCTACTGTTCATATGTTACAACTCAATAATGTTCCCTATTAAAAATTAGGTTACAGCTTCTGCCTCTTCAAATTAACCGACAACTCCACAATCGTTCCAAGTGTCCCCTGGTAGCTGCCGGAGCATCCTCGGGGATAGAGCTGGTTTGCCTCAGAGAGTTCAAGGCGTAAAACAATTTATCCAATAACATTTTCTTTCTGCACAGTGCAGGCCAGCCTTGGTTCTGCTGGAGTAGGTGGATATGGAACAAAACTGTGCTTTCTGAGCTGCTGCAGCATTTTGGCTCCATTTACAAGAGTCGGTGTTTTGAAAAAGAAAATCAATTTCTACGCTTTATCACTCAGAAATTACAAGAAATGGCTTGGTTACTACTCGGAGAAGAGACGCTGAGTTTTGTGCAAGAATAAACTAATTTTGTTTGCACTGTATGATGCTTAAGAAAGAATCCCCTGTAGCATTAGCGTGTGACATCCAGAATAAATGGAAGAAGGGAGAATTTCACAATGACTCCTATTGTGTAACCTCATTTAACAATGAGGTTTGCGGTGCATGATTTATAGATTCTAAATGTACGAGAATGGGCAGGTGGAATGTGCTGCGCTCCATTTTGTTATTCAGACCAAAAAAAGCAGGATGTGGATTTAAAAAAAAAAAAAAAAAAGCTGCAAGGTAAAAGGGCAAAAGATGGACTAGATAAATTCACTGTCGTCTCTCGCGCACACCTCTCTCCTGTTGTTCATTTGTCTCAATTAGCGACTGTCCATTCAGGTTGTACAGTTTGTAAATTCATCCCACCCAGCCATCTATTTCTTTACCTTGCCCGGCCTTCTTTCTCATGTTTACTTAGTTTGCAATTTCTAATTAAATGAAATAAACGTCTTATATTGCTTTAGACAGAGATATTCACACACAAAAAAAATATAGAAAATATTTATGTTATGTATTATCAAAGCTAAAATTTTCTGATTATCTGAGGTGACCATCTGTGATAAATGCACTAAAAGAGATGGTAATTAGCTAAGATAGGAATCACCTTCACAGTCCACTGTAATAACTGTATGGATTTGAACTGGTGGCACTGATGCAGAAACAGATCGACGCAGTTCACTACAAACGAATTCACGAGGATCCGCCACACTCACACAACAAAGGGCCTTTAGTGTCCCACTGATATTTGCATTTCGCTTCAACTCCAACTGTAAAAAGTAAGTGTCGATCTGAGCGACTGCAGCTGTGGCGCAGGGAGTGACCATTAAAACGACAAACGAGCCGCTCCCCTGAATAGGCACACCTTTATTATTTGTTATCCCTCATAAGATCCATCGTGGGTTTGTCGGCTTTAAAATGTGCAATCAGAGAAAAATGTCCCGACGCTTGTTTTCCCTCCCTCTCTTTTGCTTTTTTGCCCCCTTTTCTCTGTAATGAAAAACAGGAGCAGCAGCAGCTGGGTGGTCAACTGTTGTCCTTCACATCCCAGTGACCAGCTCACACTGATCAGCGTGCATTACTTTATCAATGCTTGACGCGAGCACACACACACACACACTGCAACCTACAGGTTTGCACAGTTTAGGGATGAAAGATTGCTTGATTTCAAATGGAATCAGGAGAATGCACAAGCTGCAATTCAGGATATGTAGGGTTTTACAAACTCATGCAGTCCTGGTAGTGTGACGACAACAAGAAGCCTGGCTGATGGTATCTCACATGGCAACGCTCCTTCATGTTTTAAATCCATTACATGGTGAACACTGAACTGAAGGTCGACTTTTAAACATAAAATAGCGTATTGTCCCTCGTCCTTGCCAATACGAGTAATAAAAAAATGTTAACATCTACCACAAGGTTGAATCGAACAGTAGACTTTTTTTTTTTGGTACAAGCCTTTCAGCACATGTACAGTTACACAATGTGCACAGCTCTTCCATTAGCACAGTGCCTACATTGATTTAACATTGAATCATGGTCGAAATAAATTAGCTTTTGGATGAGGATTTACAGAAAAGAAAGGAAAAAAAAAGACTCAACGTAAAAACAGATTTCTACAAAGAAACATGAAATGTATATAAAACAGAAATGTAAAACATAAAATATGTGACTTAATAAGCCTCCTTCAAGTAGGTAAAAGCACCTTTAGCCACAGTTACCGCATTGAGCCTGTGTGGATGGGTCTTAATCAATCAAGTTTACCCAACTCTTTGTTGAAAACTTTCAACTTGCATGAGGACTGTCGACAAGCTCTTTTCAAGTCCATTTACGAATTTTCCAATGGACTGAGGTCTGGACTCCGACTGGGCCACTCCAGAACTTTCACCTTGTTGTCTTTAAACCTTTGGACCGCATCATTGTCTTGCTGGAAAACAAATCTACTCCTCAGTCACAGCAGACTGCATCAGGCTGTCCTCCAGGATTTTCCTAAACTGTGCTGCATTCATTTAACTTTAAAAACTTTTCAGGGTCGGCTGCCGAGAAGCACCGTTACATCATGATGCTGCCACCGCCGTGCCTCACAATGGAGACGATGTGTTTGTAATAATCTGCAGTGTTTCATGGTCACCAAACATAGTGTGTATTTTAGTCTCATCAGATAAAAAAAGCCAAATGATATTGACCTTGATTCAATGTTGAAAAGGATCCAAAGGTAGAAACTTCCAATGGAGAGAAGGAGGCAAAAAAGATCTGATGACTCCAAACATGCTGATTTACTTTAATATTTTTAGATGTGTAAATAAGAAACAGTTTGCTAACAGCTATATAAAGCTCTTAAAGGGATTGTATGTCAGTGTTGTGTTTACAGCTGGTTTTGGCTGCACTCAAAGTGGCCAAAAAAACTGTTAATGCATCAAATTACCTACTGGGTTACGGTTTTGAGGATGGTTAAGTTAGAGTTTGGACTTGGTTGGGCAAAAAGTGGACGTTCACTGCCGGTCTGTGGAGGTTCGTCATCAACCTCCCAGAAATCCACACATTTCGTTTCTGCTAAGCTGCTTAGTATAAAAGCATTTAAAGATCTGCATTGGTATTAAACAAAAATAATAAGGCGATCAACCGTCACATATGGAGGTAGTTTTCACACCCAGAATTCAAGGTTTTCCTTTTCCATTAAATTCCATGTTGTACTTTGTTTATACAGTAAATAATAATAATACATGAAGAATACATGCCCAACCGTAGAACCATTTAGACACTTTAAATTCTCACCTCTGTAAAATTTTGGCGTCAGCTACAAACACTGATACACCTTCCAAATGCATGAAGTAAAGAAAAACAGTTAAAATCAAATAATTTATCGGAAGTTTTCACTAAAGGAAGACCTTTTTTGCTACACTTAAACCACAATCTAGTTTTAAAAAAAAATAAAAAATTGACTTACAACGGGCTGCAAGGTGGCTTGTTGGTTAGCATTGTTTCCTCAGAACAAGAAGGTCACCGGTTCGCGTTCCAGTGAGGACACCCGGGATCTTTCTGTGTGGAGTTTGCACGTTCTCCCCGTGCAGCGTGGGTTCTCTCTGGGTTCTCCGGTTTCCTCCCACAAGGTCCAAAAACATGTTGAGGTTAATTGGTGATTCTAAATTGTCCGTAGTTGTGAATGTGAGGTTGTCTGGTTGTCTAGACTGGTGACCTGTCCAGGGTGTCTCCTGCCTTCACCCTGAGTCAGCTGGGATAGACTCCAGCCCCCCATGAACCTAGTGAGGATTAATCGTGTACAGATAATGGATTGATGGACTTACAATGTTCCACATAATATTAAACTATTTGAAGCGACTGTACCCGGTGTAACTACTTTCAACAGGTGTCTTCCCATTTCATTTTTTCTGGCCGTGATGCAGCTGTAAATTAGATAAACATGATTGTCGCTGCAGGGCCACAGTGAATTTGAATGTCTCTATTAGTGTCCTATGGGGAAAGGAGTATGTTTATGTATAGGAGGGGAGCCTCCCCCCTGCAGATTATTCACATTCCCCTCACTGCATTTTCCCCCCTCGACGCACCACCGTAGTCCCTCCAGCAAAAACCATTTTATTGTTTGTGTGTGTAAAGTGTGATATTACTCATTAATATTTCATGCTCTCCGTCTGGGTGGTTTGTGTATGCCTGGGCGAAAGGGGAGGGGGTCGTATTTGTGGTGTTAAAACTACTCGGTTGTCACACCATTTGAGTTTCAACCTGACCTTTCATGTCTCCATTGGACAAAGCCCTCCGAGGATCAACCAATCAGAGAGCCCCCCCGCTGTGCGGAGATGAAATCAGCCTCCCTGGGCTGCCGAGTGGTCGGAGAGGATCCATCTTTCACTTTAACACCCACGTTGGGATCAAGCTGTTTAGAACTGTTGGGTGGATTTGTATGACAGCTGAAGATCACGTCCTCTGCGCTCCCTCCACACTGTCTCTCATTGTGTGGAGTTCCTTCTCTTCTTTTCCCAAATGGTGCTTTGCTGATCTTCAAACTAAAATTTGCTCTGACCAGCTCCAGTTTTCCAAGCTACTTTGGAGACGTGTTGCTTCAAGCATCTTGGAAGAAGTCGCCCCAGTCTTTCTGCGGATTTAGGCTGCGTCTACGTCTTCGCGTGATCCCACACGGACTCCGTGGCGTTGAGCTCGGGGCTCTACAGGGGCGACGCCATCTGTTGCAGGACTCCTTGTGGTTCTCATAGCTGGTGATTGTTCTTTATGACTCTGGCTGCGAGTGCGAGGTAGTTGTCAGGCTGCAGAATGAATATATGGAAATGATCTCCTTGAACACGTCTCCCCGATGACAAGAATCCACTGAAAAACATCTAAAAAAGCCCATGTTCACTGTTTTCCTATCATAATAACATCATAAAGCCTCTTTCCAGCCGCCTGCTTTTATGCGCTTTTTCTAAGATGTGTTTCAGTGAAATTCAAGAAACTGTGATGAGTGGAATAATTGGTGGCAAACAATGAAAAAACACCACATCTATACGGAGCAATAAGGCGATTGTAATGTCCCTAAAATAACCCATAAAACAAATACAGACACATCCACGTGGTTTTCACTGAGGTTTAACTGGTGCTCTTTTAATTCTGCTCCATCAACAAACCCTCTGCCTTTTGAATCAACTCTTAATATTCCCAGATCATTAGTGGACAGAAAAACAGTCAGTTTGCAGCTGCTGTGATGGAAATCTGTTTCAAATTGGTGCTACATCTGGATTAAAGCCAGATTAATGACTGATGTCTCAAAGTGGTTTGGTCAGATTCTTATGGATCCATGAAATGATGTTTCGATACAACTCAACTGCATTCTTAGTCAAGTTTTGGGGGGAATGTACTTTATGCCAGAATATATTTGTTTCTAACATATTATAAGTACATCTGGGTGGGACCGTCACCCTGAGAGGCCAAAAGATGAAGGAAAAGCTTCAAACATGTAGTGAAATAATTGTATTTTAACCCAAACCATGAACCTTACAAGGACTTTACTTCTAAACTGGAGAGAAAACATGCAATGTGAGATGTGTGGGTAGCTTTTTACTGGCTACACCTGCAACAAACACACAAGTAGGGGTTGTAGCAAGACACGACAGAGAAGTTTTTTGGTGTGTTTTAAGTTTCTGGACCCAAATTTTAAGTTTGTGTAATACGGGTCAGTTAACATCCAAAGATTACAGTAGAGTCTGTAAAGGAGTCACTTCCTGAGCAAATATAAGCTGGTGCTGGCAAATAAATGCCATTTCCTGTAAATCAGAAGTTGAATTTAAAAAGAAAAAAGTCTATATATATTGAAACTTTATGGCTCATTTGTGTCTTAAAGGGCCACGTATATCTCACATAAAGAATAAAAATAGAAGCATGGTCTAATGTTATGTTTGCAGCATGAATCTTAGCTGCAGACTGGTGCAGCCTGTTTCATTGAATATATTCAAGTGTAGCATTACAGCATCGGATCTACAAATAATTCTTTGATCAGTTATTTCCTGATCTACATTAAGAAACTTTTCAACGCTAGCTATAGTTAGAGTTTATTTTACATAGTCTGCTATTGTATGGAGTAATTTGCATTTCATTTCTTGAGAGTTTCAGCTTTGTATTCAAGATCTTTTTGACATTTCTGCCTTTATTTAAACAGCATCAGTGGAGAAAGACTGAAGGCAAAGAGATGCCGTGAGGGTCCAGGCCAAGCAGGAATCAAACTGGGATCTCACCACTTGGAGGCATCTATATCTTGTGCCTGAACCACTCGCTCGCTATCAGGTTGCCTCAAATTTTCACTTCTTATAACCCTCGACACAAACGCAATGGCCTCAAAATCTCCTAAAGCGCCTAACTTGATGTTTTGCACTTTAAATATCACCCGGAAGCCTTTTGTGCTGGCGTCACGCCTTCGGTTTCATCCGCTGATAATGTTGTAAAAACTCTGCCAATGCAATCAAAAAGGTGGAAAAGGCAGTGGTGTTTTTTTTTTTTCATGCAAAAGTACCAAAACAATAGCTTGTTTTGGCAGATCTCGCTGATTTTGTCAAACATGGCCAGCCCAGGACTCTCACCTGATGATGAAATCGGTTCTAAAACAACTGCAGCAGCCCCGTTTTTTGTATCTATTGTTAAAAAGGTACACAAGATAGAAATGAGCCTCCGGCAGCCTCCTCTCTGGCTCATTTAGCTGCTTTCTCTCTTCCTCTTCTCTCCCATCCTCCCAGTTCTAATCCCTGTTATCTATTTGATTGACCAAACCCTTTAATCACATAGCTATCTCGAGGATGGAAATGGCAGTGGCTAGATAATTAGCTGCTAGATAATGGATGCCTTTTTTTTTTTTTTTTCTCCCTCCCTCCCTCCAGCAGCCATCCTCTCCTCCCTCGTTCACTGGTCATTCCTGGAACAAGTTTATAGTTAATTGACTATTCATCACGAGCCATCTGATGCTTGCCGAGAGTTACTTTCGCCAACATTCTCCACTTTTACCTCCCTGAATGCAGATACACAAGCGCGGGAGGGAGCGAGCGCATTCGCGGCGAGCGTGTACACGCAGGTACAAACACGTCGACCCGCATTAGCATTCCCCTATAGGCCGCCTCATCTACATTCACACTGAAGGCAGCAGCTAATTTAGGCAGGTTAGAGCTTGATTACATGATAAGTAGAAATAAAAGGGAAACAAGGCAGGTCAGCGCAGCACATGCGGAAGTACGTGACCTTTGACAAATGTACAAAACACTGATTGTGTGACCTTTATCAGAAATCGCAAACCGCACAGCTAATGTTGCTCTAAAGGTATGTGTTGTGTGCATAGACGGGAATCAGGTGTGTTCAAATGTACACAGCATGAAAAATGATCAGAAAAAAAATCCCACCTCCAACTAATATTGCGTTGTAATTAGCAGGAGAAGTTTGATTTCTGTTTTAATTCATGTCACCGACCTTCTATTAGTCATGTTGCACAGATATGAAATACCAAACCTGGAAGGAGATCAGATCTTGTGTGATCTTTCCTAATGTTTAAGGGGTTATTTAGGTCCCTTTTCTATTCATCTGACAGCATCAGAAGGTGTCGGACTCTTGCCTCAGTGAGCATCCCGGTCACTTTTCCATAAAAGCCGCTATTGTAATCTTAATATTCACATTATTGTATCACTTTCAATAAGGCAGAACTACATCATATTAATGGATAGACACACACACGTGATCTAGTTTTAGTTGTGCAAAGCTTTTTCTACATTTCAGAGTCAGTAAAGTTCCAGAAACGTCACAGGAAGCAACGTAGATACAGTTTGCTGCTAAAATAACCTTTTTTATTCACTTTGCTGTAAAATTTCACAACTATTCCAAACCTAAACGTCCATCAGGATAAAAATTTCACTGCAATGAAGGAAGAATCTAACAGGAAAAGGAGACTCACCCGGTTGTGAAAAAAAGTAAAGTCTTGTCTTTCCAAAGACTCGAAAGACTTCAAATATGACAAAATATTTACAGACAGCTATGCTTATGTTGGGTAAATGTCCCTCTGATCCACAAGCTTCCAGATGCTGCATCCATTTTTCCCTTTACCTCTAAAAACCTTTCAGGGCCTGCTGCCGATAAGCATCGCTACATCATGATGCTGCCACCACCGTGCTTCGTGGTGGGGACGCTGTGTTTGTCGGTGTAGGTCAACTGAATTTGTTGGCGTTCTGACAGACTTGACATGACTAAAGACTTCACTATTAACAGTTTTGCAACCTACCAAAAACTACTTCAAGTGCACATCGAGTTTAGAACGATATTTCACCATGCTGGATGTATCATCCAACAAATGGCTGACAGTCTGCCCATCTGTTTCTGAGGCACGTTGTGTTTATTGCATCCTGCAGTTCAGCTGGCAAGTGACTGAATGTTTGTCACATGACTGTTAGATGCAGCTGAGCCACTCATAGTGTGTCAGTTGTGCTGAGACATGCAGATTATTATTATTTTGGTTTGTTTTGTACAGAATTTGAAGGATTTTTGGCATTTTAAAAAAAAAAAGAGTAATTCAGATTAATGGGATTTTGATTAAATATCAGAATTTAAAGCTTAGATTTGATTATTTTTCAAAGATTTATATTATTATGTATCTATTTATTTATTCTAACCAGCTTCTTTTGCACATGATGTATTGAAATATTGCCTGGAAATTTAAAATTTGACATTTTTGTTCTCTATTTTTAGTTGTTAGCAAAGATAAATGGTGTAATTTTGCTGATTTTTTATTTGCTTTTCACACATAGCATGCCTTTTAAACCCACTGCCAGGTTCGGGGGTTCAGACGAATAATCTCAGTCACAGTCCACCTCGTAAAGAAGAGTTTCAGTACACTACGTGGAAAATAAAGCGATACACAACCTTTTCCACACTCCTGTAGGTGGGGTTTACATCTTATCTGCTGGCTCTTAGCGCTTGCACTTATCACATTTCTGGAGTGATTCTGGAGTCTATATCTTGGTCTTGAATTATAAATCAGCCAGGAGAAGGGAAAATCAATTATTTAGAGATGTACCGTAAATTGTAGGGTACAGGACCTTAAATAGGGCCCGGCGACGCCACCGGCTCGCGGGAAAGTTTCTCCTCATCACGGTGCCGAGGCGTCGTCCAGATCTCCTCCATCGAGAACCTGCAGCTTCTGCCATCAGGCAAAACAGAATGACAGTACCATTTTTCCCCAATTAGACTGTGCGACTCTGTGGAAAGCTGCGGGATAAATTGCCTCCTAATCGGGCAGGTGGGCTGAGAGGACTCTGGGCGTCAGAAGGCTTTAGATCATTCCATTTATTACCAAGTTGATTTAATCAGCACTGCCCGCTGATTTGATGAATTGCTCTAATAAGCCGCTTGGTGAATTGTTAATCTTTGGGGCAAGACACAGCAATCAAAAAGTCTTTTAATACTGCCAGCACAGATAAATAATTGCGAGCATTAAATGTGAAAGCAACATATGGAAACCGAGAGCAGGAAAAAAACACCGGTCGGTGCCGGCTAAGCGTGCGAGCGGACCCGTCGTTACATACGTGGCTTTGATGACTTGGGGGAAAAAACGTCATTTAGGCTTTATCGAGAACAAACAGAAAACATATAATCCATGTATGTGTCGGTGAGGTTTGCGTGATCAGAAACACACCAACAGCAGCTCGTTAACTTCACCCCGCCGTCCAATTTATCACCGCAGAACACAGCAGAGGACAGTATGTCCAAGGTTTTATGCTCCAAATACTCTTTTTTCATGCCTAATTTACACATACAGATGATTAATGAAACAGTAGTTGTTGTCACATGAGCTCCTGTGTGTGTGCATGCGTGTGTGTGTGTGTGTGTGTGCGACGCTCTGGCACTGAAACAACCCACCGAATGTGGCGAGAAGTCATGCAGAGAGAAAGTAGTGTGGGGTGGTGGAGGTCTGTCCCATCTGTCTCCCTCAAGAGCAGCACCGACACACAAACAGTCAGTCATTTATGTGCCGGGGAGCTTTGTTTAGTCGTTAGTACCTGCGTTTATCTGTTATCCAATTTTTCTTTTTAAGCCCCGAAATGTGACAGGTTGGCAAAATTAATTTCGTATTTGATCTATCTTTCGGCAGATATAATTGGAGTCGCAGCCTTTATTTGCGGTAATTAATTATGCATGGGCCCTTCCTCTTTGAAACAATGCATTCTGTCCATGTTTATTCACATGGGAGCTGTTTAGATTTCGCTATTTGTCCTTGTTAATCAGATTGATGTGAGTCTCCGCAGGCTCGTTGTTGCTTTAAAGCAAACTGACGTCGTGCTCGCGCTGCACATTGCTGAGAATCTTTCAGCGGTCCCGTCCAAGCAATCCAACGTGTGATGCATGGAGGCCTCGACTGAAAGTACAGTCCTGATAATCTGCTGCTCGTAGTTTGATTTTGGTCATTTTAATGTTTGTGTGGAGGATACTGGGTGCCTCTTTCATGTGCTTCAAACAAATTGTGATGCATTTGCTGGTTTTGTGCAGATTTATTTGGACTGAAAAGTTATTTTTCCCCCTCTCTGTGCTCTTCTTTCTGATTTACAGGTGATGTAACATACCTGTTTGCATTAGACAGTATCTGGTCATAATCAAATCATGCTCAAATAGCCTCAGTGTTAGCTAAAATGTATTAGCATTTTACTTCGAAATGTTCAAGGAGCAACTTGTAGGTTGATATTTTCACAAAATTTATGCCTAATATTTCTGGAGAATGACTATTTGAAAAGGTAACGCATGATTGTATGTGTTTTATGAGACATAAATGCATACATTTTGATGAAAAAGTGGGAATTTTGAGCTGTAATCTTAACAAAGTTTGGGTTTTTACTAATTACGTTGCATTTTACAATTTTTCCTCATGGTACATAACTGTGCTGGTGCAGGTTGCACAGGTTGTCTATACTTTTACGAACTTATTGGTATCGAGGTGCAGGTACAACATCACTCAAGGACAATGTTCACAGAGATGTGATGGAGACGTCTAAGTCAGGACGTATGACACCGACAGCTGGTTCAGTTCCACCATCAGCAGGAGATTCTGGTTCTGGCATTAGCAGGAGAAACTTTTACAGATCCACTCGAGATTCAGCTCAACAAACACCGTTCACTGTAAGCAGTGTTGTAGTACTCGAGATTGCTCACTGTTTGAAGATCTCAGTCTTGTCTTGGACTTGACTGCATTTTTACTCGGTCTTGTCTTGGTCTCCGGCACCGAGGACTCAGGATTTTACTGCGAGACCAGTCGAGACATTGGTTGCACAACCCAGTCTTACGGCAATTTGTGAAATAGTCACGAAATTTAATCTATTGTTTCGTGTCCTGGGACATGATTTGCCCGACTTCTTCATGTTCCCCAGCACTAATTTCAAACCAATACATTTCAACTGAACTTATCTTTCATGTCTGGGACACGTTTTTTCCCCATCAGACGGCGCATATACTGTGATATTTTTGTCGTTCTTTTCTTCCAACAGTCAGGCATTAACCAATGTTACTGTTATGGCCCATCCACACTAATAACTATAGAGATCACTTTACAGATGTGTGCGTCCACACTGATCAACGTTAACATTCTGTAAACACCGACGCTGAGCAGCTACCGTGTGTTCCAGCTACGTATTAACTCTACATTCATTAATAGAAAATACAAGAAATATATCCAGGCAGAGAGAAGCTGTTCTGAGATCGCTCTTAAAGTGATCCCAATGACATCGCTTATAGCTTTTTATCGTTTATTTGTGATCAAATATAAGTGCTTTTACTGCGTCTGGACCACATACTCATCGTTACTTTGATTTCTCTGTAAATGAACTCAACTCTGAGAAGAACACATGCGCGCCAACGCTACCAGGGTTGCCTTAGCAACCAGTGCAAACACTGCCGGTGTAATAAAAACATAAGAATACCCCCATACAATGTACTCTTTCACTGAGATGGAACATCTGCATATGGGATGTTTACTTCAAAATGACAGCTCATGGCCCTGTTGGAGACAACAGGACGTCCTCCACCTCCACCAGAACCCAATAAGGGTCATAAGGTGTCAACTCTGAGAAAAACCACACCTCTGGAGAAGAGGAGATTGCACCCTTCATGGTGACCTCCTGACCTTTCTCTCCTCCTAACAAACAGAACTTCCAATACCACAATTACCTGAACAGTTTAAATTCCATAATGAAGGAAATCCAATCTACGACACCAGGTCATCAGGACCAGTATTGAAGAAAATCGTGTCTGTGGAAGGTGCACACACACAAGATGCTAACACCCTCCTTCTCGCTGTCGCTGCCATAACAGACATAAAGAGACTTTTATTCTGAGCATATATATATATATATTTTTATGCCTTCATTTTCCTATTGTTAAATGTAAATGCTTGTGCTCTTAGGCCCCGTTTACATGTAGCAAAAACTGATATTTCAATGCGTTGGGGCCTTTGGTTTACACGTAAACGAAGCTACAAGTCACTGAAAACAATCACATCTGAAAACTCCGTCTTTACGTTTGCATGTAGACAGATGGAGGCGGAGTTTGACGTCACAGTATCCGACGAAAGCGTCATCAGCATCATATGTAAAAATCAATGAAGGTTTAAAACAAACAAACATGTCCAGCCTGGTATCACTTAAAGGCATGCCACTAACACACACATAGTCCCTACATGTGTTACAGTAAGTCCCTTTTTGTTTTAGTCGGCTCTCTTCCACGTCTCTCTTGTTCTCATCTGACACAATCAGAGAGTCGATGTATGTTAGACGAGCCACTTATGATGGATCCTCACGCATTAGTTGCTGTTATGAGCTTGTGTCTCCTCCTGCTAATACTATGCAGCCAGGACTAGTAGCGTTAAATCCCAACATGCGATGTCAAACTCCTGAGATGTGACACAACGTTAGCGTAGCGTCGGTCACTCACCAAGTCTCCTTACATCGCAAACTCACTAAAGGCAGCATTTTTTTTCCTCATCTTTGCATTTTCCTCGACTCTGTGACACTTTGCGAGCTCGTAATTACAATGTTTTGACTACGAATATACATTTTCTGCCTCTTCAGAGTCATAATCACTGTTATGATGCACATTTCCTGTAATTAAACCGACTCTCGTGAGCCACAAACCAGTTGTGTTTAATTAGGCAGGTGAAAACGTCTTGCACACGTGGACACGCTGCTGGGATCGGCAGTCTGTACGCTGCTGTTTAATAAAACAGATTTCAAACTAAGCTTTTGGGTATATTTAAAAGTGTTACTTTAACTTTGGGGGAGACAAATGCAGAAAGATAAATCTAACAAGTCATTCTCAGAAAATAAAAGAAGAATATTTTCCTTCTTCTTAAAGTGGCACACAAAGTGAAATGGACATGTATTGATTTCTTGTGCATAACAGTTATTATATAGAACGCACACTACACTGCGTACAGGTTAAATCTTTCAGAGAAAGTTTTAGCAGCTCATTTTATATGAACTTTATTATGTGGGGTTTTCAGCAGTCTTGGCTGACTTGCATTCAGAAAGATTCCATTTCTTTTTTTTTAATTGGTCTTCTATGTCAACAGTGCAGCCTTGTTGTTCATAAAGTGCTGGAAAACACAGTGCAGCCTCCCCCAGTATTTCACAGTACAATGCACACATTACTTCATTTTAGGGACTGCTGCTGGGTTCCTTGGCATCTTTACACTGTGTAATTGTATTACTGTGGAAATAAATGTGTCGTAGGTTCAACCGCATTCCCAACCGGCTTTGTTTTAAAACGCTATGTAAAGATAAGTGGTGTAAACAGTATGCTATTTGCATGTTCTGTCGTTGACAAGATGAGGAGGGAAAGAAAAGAAAGAAAAAAAAAAGAAGAGCTGAACAGTTCTAATGACTACACTGAGTGGGTGATCGCACACGCTGCAGCAAGGCCTGGTGCAGATAATACGCTCTGTGTAACTGATTCTGCCTTTGTTCTTCAACAGAGGGAGCACAATCACGGAGAGGGAAATAAATAAAAAATTACATTCATTATCATCGAGCCTCATTAATAATGAGCATCACGCTGATTTAAACAGGGAAATGGGTTTTGATGCCATCTCACCCACACGCCGTTTGATAGCGTTTTCACATGACTGAAAGCATCTTCATGTGAGATGTCAAGAGGTTGTTGGGTCTGAGCCAGGATTGTCTGGAAGAAGGTTAAATGAGTCCAGCGGTGCTATTCCAGGAGGTCACCGCCGCATCCGAGGAGGGCAGCGGAAAAAAAACTGGAAACACTGTGAGTACGGTTGCTAAAGAATATAAAAGGGAGAGCCGATGTTTCAGTTTCCATGTCTCCAAACAAAAAAAAAAAAAAGATTTTAGGAAATTATAATATTCATCCAAATAGAGGAAAAACACTCAGAATTATGTCGGTATTTTATTTAATGACCCCAAATTGTACCCCTTTTTAGCAAATTAATGAAAATCTCACAGCTCACATTCACTTAAAATACCACAAAGACGGTTCATTTCACCATGACTGTACTTTGCTGTTTTAGTGGCTGCAGCTTTAAATGCAGCTGAGCTAACAGTAGCGTTAGCCACATTAGCCACACCACTTGCTAGCACTAAGGGTTTCTTTATTGTTGTGGTGATGTTCGCTTCTTCAGATGCTAGGAGTGCACGAGGACTCTTGTGTTCACTCTTGTAGCCAACAGAAGGAATAAAATGTTGTTTTCCTTGCAGTGGAAGCATTTTCCAGTTCACGGAGCAGCTCTAATGAGTAAATAAACCTGCTAGCGCGAAAGAAATGGTCGAAGTAACGATCTTCATTGTCTTCATAGACCACCTTCAAGTCTTTACGACATGCGAAACACTAAAAAACAAAGAATTTTCACCATTTGTAACCTTTAAGTCAACTTCAGGGACCCTTACGATTCATCTACAAATTCCCAACAATGTACAATAGCACACATTATAAAATATTAGCTACCGTACTGTGGTACTTGTCCATCACATTCAATATTAACTGCAATGTAGTAGTTACATATGGAAATAACAGATGTTGGTAAGTCATGTCTGACAGCTGCAGCTGAAGATATCAGAAATCACCTGAACTGATCCTGTTTAAAGCTCCGTCTCCCCTTCAGATGCTGGGAGGCGCTAACACGAGCTAGTAAACATGTTTAAATTGTTGATGTGATTTATTAGCTTTCCATCAGCTAGCATTAGCTGGTGGTCACGATTTAATTCAGCCCTTTAGCAGAATCATCGTCTGTTCCATCCATCCTTACTGTACTTGACAGTTATCGAGCTACGACATGCCGCTAACATGCGATGCTATGGTGGCACCAGTGGTTCTGAACCTGGTAGGAAGTCCACATGGGTTATCTCAAACCTTCAGGGTCCATCTGATCGAAACTTTTTATTTTATTTTGTCATAAACTGTATATTTAAAATGGTATCTGTGAAACTTTAGATTAAAATGTTAAATGCATTTTTTTCAGTTCCCTGTCAATTCACTTGAAGCAGTTTTGTTTTTGCAAGTTGAAATCTGAGGCAACATTTGGATTACAAAATTTCAGGAACACTTAAAGATAAAAGCCTGAAATCTTTACTGTAATTTCTCATCATGTTGTTGATTTAGAATCTGCAATATTGGATAAGTAAGTAGATCACATCTTCTCTGGCTATGGATGAGTTGAAATGTGAAAAAAAGAATATAATGAAATATCTCTTCTTTGAGCACACATAAACAAAACAAATTATATCGCAAAAGCCAAATGGTGATTATTTTCAGAATGTGCTGAAAGTGGGTTGACTGTTTTGCTTTAATCTTAGAAAATATTTGATATATTAGGCTAAAATTTTAAAAACATCCTCATTGAGATCCATATTTTATGCTTTTTTATGATTTTTTTAAAATAAATTTCTGTCAAACCAGAGCTGGTCGAGCAGAAATTGTTCTAAATAAACTGATGATTAAATTTGCATTAATTACTGGCCTAAATACAGAGTCGGTCTTCTCAAACTGGACTTAAAAACTTGTCTAAAAATCTAAATATGACCGAGTGATGTTTTTCCTCTGATAAACCATCTTTGGTAAGTCAGAAGTTTGCAAACACCAAATTTTTCCTTCAACATTCATCTGCAGTGAACTCACAAAATATGCTCATAAAATATAAAAAAACTGAAAAGGCTGCTCACAGTTTCAAGCCTACACTTGATGTTTTTTTCGAGTCAGTTGGGCGAAGGAAGGTTGTAGGTTCACATTAAACCCTGCGTGAGGTGAACAATGTAGTCAAAAGTCCATAAAAAATACAAGGCTGGCTGTGACCTTGTGGAATAAACAGGCATCCCGTGAATGTAAATGTGGGTGTGTGACCTTAAAATCAGGAGAGAGCAACTTCAATTTTATTCAGTTTTGGGTTTTTTTTGGACCAGAAGCACTCAAGTGATAATATCCCAGATGTTGCTGACCTTTCTTGGATACACAACATGAAAAAAAGATCACATATATGCTCTTCTTCTTGAGTTTTAATATGAGGCTCTGAAATCTCTGCAGCCTCTGAGTGACACGGCACCGCGGACGGACACCTTCAGGTACGCCGACACACTCCCACACTGCGAACTGACCCGAGTCACACAGGGAAGGCAGCGTCCACATCAGAGCCTTGTGACGGGGGTTCTTGTCAGAGAGCCTGTTCTCACATCTGTCTCGGCTTTGACCTCTCTCTATGCTCTGAACTCTCGGCGGCGGCGCACACACACAAACAAGCAACTAGCTGGCAACCGGACCTGTTAGAAATGACTTGACGTGTCAGAGGCAGATCGGCCGCCATCACGAGGAAACGCAGTTCGTCTTCTTCGGACAATTTCAAAAGCAATTAGCGCGTCCGTACCACCAGGGTTAGGAAGCAAATCTGAGCTGGGCTCCGAACCAGAGGAGAAACACTGCCAGCTAATGAAGTAGAGCTGGGGGAAGGGTCGCCCATGACTTTGGTCAAGACTCACTTAACACGCTTCCTCTCTCTCTCCTCTTTTTTTTTTTTTTATTCAAATGCAGGCTGAAGGTTTGCATTCACGCCTAATTGACTCGACTCTTCCCGCTGGCTGTGCTCTGTCCACTGTCACATTATGTGTAGTGTACATTAAGAAAAACTCAAACATTTTGTTTCACCCGTGGCCTACCGCCGGGTTTTGCTCATTATACTGAAAACAAGCTTACATTCTCAGAGAAACTAATAAGACACAGCGCTAATGCCCCCTCCCTCTCCCAAAAAAAACATCTTGTATAAACACAGGCTGAAAAGAACAAAGAAGGAACGTTATCGTGAGGAATCCTACAGAACCGGTTTGAAACACCTCGTTCACCCTATTAGCTTTAATAGCCGGTGGATGTCGACTTCCCCCTGACAAGCAGAACAGACAGAGGTGGGCTACATCATTATAGCATCAGAAACATGTGACCTGCCGCCACATCTCTGGGCCTTACAGGAACATTAGATTAAAACCAAGACTTAATCCTGCTTGTAATTTAGTTAATAGCGTGTACCGTGAGTCTGCGGTAGAAGACGCGTAGGAGTACTATTACATGTCAAAGCAGCGGCCCTGTACGGCGAAAGGTTGCGTCGTTATATTTAGCTGAAAGGAGCTTTGAAGGAGAAAAACATGCATGAAAACCAGGTTTACGAAGCATTTCACCCCCCACTTAAACTCATGCACGCGGTTTCAAAAACAAGGTGTTACAAAAGCAAGTGATTGGCGTTTTTTGTCACACGACCGCCACGTTTGGCTTTAAAGACTTCCACCATAGATTTCCATTCAGGCTTCTTTAAGAGGCTCCTTCTTCACCGTGACAGTCCAGTAAAACTTCCACATCACTGCTGATGCTTCACTAAACAGCTCAATAGCAGGCAATAAACATGTCCGGAAATACTGAAGGTAGCATCCTTCTTCAAGTAGCAAAGTCCTATTTTATAAACTGGTCGTCTGGTAGTAAATATAACTAATAAACCAACACAGGTGAGAAGCTGTTTGCTCGTCTCCTTGACATGAAGACACAAATAAGAAAAAAACAGGAAGTGTCCTGTTTTACCAGGTGAGATTTTGGTAGTTTGGAGTCATTTAAACTGTACAATCAACTGTTTTGATTTGCTTTTAGCAGCGTGACGCAGTAACACCAAGATGAAAATGTAGTTTTCAGAACAGCAGGTGAACGTCTCCATGAACAGACATGATGTTCAAATCAAGGCCATCTGGACAGAATCTAAATGTGTACAGTCCTTTAATTTATGACTGAATACCAACAAAACTATCACCAACAGCCTCACCTGTAATTAGTGTTTAGTGCTAA
>NW_007577978.1:104737-108042 GCF_000690725.1 Stegastes partitus
TATTGTTTTTAGATATTATCCGAGAAGAAAATGTTATTTTCAACTATTTTACTTCCCGCGCCAGTGCCAAGAATGAAAAATAAACGTTGAAAATAATTAATAATCTGTAATTAATAATTTAATAATTACCCAAAAATAATACACAAATCATTAATTATAAATCTAACGAGGTTATACATATAATTATGCAGTTATATGATTGATGCTTCACTGGAGACCGAGCATGACAATATGCACTTGAGGGACCTAAAGCTCACTGTTTTCAATTACTCGTCTTATACACTTCCCCGATTCCCTGCGTGTATATCTGCAGTCAGAGAAAGGCAAAAACATGTTATTAAAAATTTACATACTAATTGAAGCGGCATAAAGGGGTTGACAGACACCTCAGCCCTTCGTAGGGGACTGGAAATTAAGACCACGGGAGGCGAGCGGCGGAAAGTTCGCTCTTCTACGCCCCCAAGTGTAAACGGCAACGGCAAGAGCGCTCCCACTTGTTGTCACGTTACTCGCGTAGCAGCAACGCATGATGAAAACCTTACAGGGCAAGTAAAGCGAGACGACAAGGGCGGGAAGATGGGGGGGAAAAAAAAAAAAAAGCAAGTAGCTAAAACGCGGCTGCTGAAAAATGAACAAGCGAGAGTCACAGCAGCGTGAACCCAGAGGAAGTTATGGGAGCGGCAGGCAGATCAGTGGCTTTCCCCCCGTGGCAGATTACACAGAACACACACAATGAGAGACAGGAATATGGCAGCGGCTCACTTTTTCTACCCTAATTATCAGACGCCATATTGGCTCTCTTCAGGAAGAGAGGAGGTAATTTTGTTTCTGAGTCCTTTTGGGAAATTAATTCATTTTACTAAAGTGACTTGGTAATTACAGTGACATCAAGGTTAATTGCCAAATCTGTATTGCTTTGGTGCCGTCAACGTCAAAGAAATCTGTTCTCTAAACACTCACCAGTAGACAACAGACCACACAAAGAACTCAGACACACACACACACACGTCCCAGTTGGGTTGTGTGTCCTTTTTTTTTTTTTTGCATGGACAAAAGCTCGCACACACACACCAAACAACACACTGCAAAGGCTCTAAAGATGCTCCATGACTGAAAGGAGTCAGTAAACAAAAGGTCAAAAGACTGAATAATACCTTCTAATACCCATTTTTAGACTTTAATACACGTGATAATTTATTTTAGTAATGAGGTCTATTGTGAGCCGACGACAAGCCGCTCTCCGATGATGAGCTCCGTCCGCCGCGCTCTCTCTTTGCTGAGGTTGGCTATAAATTCACACGGCAACCAAAAAAAAAAAAAAGTTTATTAACACAACAAGGCAAAGTCATGAGGGTGAAACCTTGGTAATCATTATTACGAAACGGAATTCATTTGTTCTCCGGAGACCAAATCAACAATAAAAGACATCGTCCTCATTAGCGGACCGGAATAAGGTGCCAACTGCGGCTGTTATGAAATATGTTTATTGAAAGTTTTGCGGAAAAAGCCCAAGTACAAGCGTGCTCCACAAATATATGTGCTGATTTGCAATCTTCTTCTTACCCTTTTATCCTTGAATAATTTGAATTAAATTACTTTGCTTAATGTTGGTGCCCCTGTGCGGCTGCACCCCTCATCTACGCACACTTTGATGTCTTCTTTAATGTGTGTTCGCGTTTTTATTTTTATTTGTTTTTGGTTTGTTTCCGTTTCTTGCCGAGCTGGTCGAACTGTTTCCTCTAGACAATATTGCCGATTCTGACATCAGTGCATAAATCAGGGAGGCAACAAAGGTATAAGAACATTTCCTCATCCTTAAGTCCATTTCTATCTCTTGCATGCGTCACAAACACCGACACTCTCGTTACGTTCGTGCCCGAAAAAACATCTGTACACTGTGAAATGCCAAAAGCATCAAGCGCAATTAAGGGTAATTTAACAAACCCTGACATCTTCGCAGACTAAAATGTGTGCGTCCTGCCATGACATGCTTTTTAGAGTTTTTAAAGGACTCTTGAAAGAAAACAGCGGCGGTGGCAGCGGCGTGTGCCAAGAAATAACTTAAATGTGCTGAGCTTAATGGAGGCCCGGTGCATTGCCAGTACATCGCATCCCACAGTCAATACGCGCCCCATGTTACTGCCACTCGTGTTCGTGCATATGCCTCTCCCATCCTGACAACAGGTGCTGCATCAGCCAGACAGGATGTTCCTGGATGCTGTGGGAATCCCTTAGGCCTCAGTCTCCTGCTGCCTGGTACAGCTGCCAACAAGCAGGCTTACAAAAGAATATATTGACCAGACAGTGGCACACGAGATTCCACCGTGTCTCTTCCAAGGAATACAGGAGGATTAAAAAAACAAGATAGGCAAGTCTTACACTGTCGTTTTGTCTGTTTGTCCGAATGGATCGAGCTTCCAAGCTTTAGATGCAACACTTTAGAGGTAGTTTAGCTTGCATGAATAGAATCTGTGTTTGAATTTGTTGCTTTAAATCACATTTTGTGGCCACTGGGAGTCAATCCAGCTGCATTAAAGTTCAACATCTAATGCACATAAACACACATTAGTTGTTGGAGGTGGTAAGTAGATAAAACCTTCCTGTTGATGATGATATCTAGTGGCTTATGTTGCAACAATAAGAAGTTATTTACATTCAGTTTAGATTGTATTTTTAATGTGCACATGACCACCTCTCCTTCCATAGTTGCATTATTACTGAGTTAGACAAAAAAGTTTACTTAAATTCTTTAAAACATGACAATTGTACCAACCGTGAACAGTCATCCCAGTTCAGCCCCATTTTGGCAAACTGGCAAAATGCTGAATTAGTAATTAGGAGCAGTTCCTGTCGTCAATCAGTGCTCACATATGTACAAGCAGCCATCAGTAGATAATGGAATTTACTACCAAAGAAAACTTGAAAAAACATGATAATTCTCAGGAAACTTTCACCTCCCCACAAAACTACATTTCTACAAAACTAAACTAAATTCTCATTTTTGAAAAAAAAAGTAATTTTCTTATGAATCAAATATATTTTTGACTGTGTGACTTTTCCCGACAGGATTCTAGTTCAAAGAAGACTCAAAAATTCGACATCAGTAAGTAGGAGCATGGAGGCGTAAGTCAGGGATCAGATGGTTTGGTTTTTCTCTGTTGCTTTCAGAGTTCCGTCGTCGTTTGTTTGGTTGAGTTTAAGCACAAAAACTGCAAATATTAAGTTAGTACTTTCACGACAACTACATGCCAGCCTGAGAGTGTCAAAAGAAGACAACCTGCCATGACGCGAGAACTACATCCTTT
>NW_007577978.1:110773-111743 GCF_000690725.1 Stegastes partitus
AAACTATCACCAACAGCCTCACCTGTAATTAGTGTTTAGTGCTAACTGGCAAACGATGAGAGTTGCAGTAATTAGTGGGCTTGACAGACGATGACGCTAAGAAGAAATCAAAGCATGTATCCGCTGTGGCCATGTTGCATTTATTTATAATACTAAACTTCTGTTTACTTTGTGAAGGGATTTGATATAAAACTTCTTTTGGAGTTGCACTATTGACTTAAACACAAGCTCTCTTTATTAATTCATTGTTATCATTTTGGAGATGTCAGTTTAACCTCCAGCTTTGTACGTTTATGTCTAAACCTTTATTTGTCCTGCATTATACAATAAATAGAATCCCTAAAATATCTTAAATTAAATGGTCATTTTGCTTTTTTGTGGATTAAAATGATCCATTTTAGCATTTTAACACACCAAACTGATGGCAAACACAGAGATTTTACTTGCTAAATAGTAGCGAGCACCTTGTTAGCATGCAACCATAGATATGTATAATAAAGGCTAGATGTCTCGTCTGCACTGCCGGCCATTGGAATCACACGGTCACACTGGCGGCCATCTTGCCACAGTCCACTCGCTCACCCATAACATTGTGTTGTGGTGGTGCATGTAGTTTTTAAATAACCATAACTTGTTCAATTTTCTACCGATTTTCAAATAGTTTGGTTTGTTGTAAATGTCACAGGTGTAGTTATAACACTGCACTTATGGATAATTATGTTACACTCCCACGGCCAGCAACAATTTGTGTTTTAATTATTTTGTGTTTTATTTGTATTTTTGTAATTCCGTAAATCCCTGGATCAAGATGGTTGAAGGGTGATCCTGTTCGAAACGCCGCCTTAAGACATCTCGCCTTTATTATACATATATATGCATGCAATGATGTGTTCAAGAACAACCTTCACAAAGCTGACACCCCTAAATTCACAGTATTGTTTTTAGATATTATCCGAGAAGAAAATGTTAT
>NW_007577978.1:114694-130680 GCF_000690725.1 Stegastes partitus
GTGACTGGTTCATCTTAGGACACTTCCAATAGTGAGATACTGAAAGAAGTTTGAAAAAGAACTTTCTGTTGTCAGCTCACAAAACACAAACCCTCCTCTTTCATTCTTGGAACACAAAACAGCACAACACATCTCTGGCATCCTGGATTTGTTCTGGAGGTGCTGCATTAGCAAACATATGTGATAAATAAACCTTCCCAACCTTGAATCCTTTAATTTTAGCTTAACACTGAAAGATGCTGTTACTAATTATTATGATGATGCATTCAGATATAAAATATGACAGACTGGACATCAGATTATTTAAATTTGTTTTTAATTTGGCAGATTGTCAATTACATTGTGTTTCTTTTAATTATTAAGACAGTCGTCTGTATGAACACTTAAATGATTGCCTTTAAATGGAAACGTGCATGATGTAAACAGAAAACTGAGATTACCTTACTGTTCTCACAAATAAATGTAGATTCATGTTGAGTCTAAAATACATAATTAGCAGCCTCTGGCACACTAAATGTGGTGTTTGTGCAGCTCCTAACCAATCAGAGAACGGCTCAAGGCCAGTTGATCCTTGATCAATGAAGGGTCTTGATTTGCTCATTAGGCCCAGATGTGAAGTCTAATTAGGCTCACCAGTCTCAATTGCTGTTGTATCAAAACACACACACACACACACATTTGCACAAACTCCCAACACCCCACCGCCACCAGCAGCAGCAGCAGCAGCAGCAGCAGCAGCAGCAGCAGCAGCAGCAGCCGGCCACCCCCAGACAACCCGAGCTTCCTGAGTGATCAATGTCTCTGTCACACGGGGCTGTGTCCGGGGCGCCGGGCAGGGCCGGTGAGCCTCAGCGGCCAGGCTCGGGGCTGACATTAGCGGACACAGGGTGAGTGATGTCAGCCGGCTGCTCCCATGGGGGGCAGCAGAGGCTGGGGATCTGGCTCGGCCCAAAGCAGTGGGCTCGGAGAAAGGTCACCGCTCAGCCTGGTGTGATTAATAAGACAAGAAGCTGAGTGTCCCCAATGCCATTATCAATATCCGTGGCCACCAGCAGCCCTAAATGCATATGTAGTAGGAGCCACACGCAGAAGGAAGCTAAAAAAAAAAACCCAAAAAAACAACACGGATGCACAAACATAGTTAAGTCTTATTGGCGTGTGTTTGGTTTTGGTCCAATTTGCTTGTTAATGCGAGAGGTCAGCTATCAATTAGATCATATTTATTCACGACAACAGCTCTGACTCAACCTGATTCTGGTAATGACTCACAGCGAACAAATCCGAGAGGTGAAAGTCTGGGACTAAAATGTCAGCACAGCCTCGGCGACAAACATGACATTTAAACAGACATCTGTTTCGCTGTTCCGTTTCCCCACCAACCAAAAATATTTATCCTAACCACAGTTATCCAATGTAAATCAGGGAAAGAAAGAAAAAAAATAATAATAAAAAAAAAAATCCCACTTGAGAGCTACGAGAGACGACTGCAAGCCATTAAATTTTTCAGCATCTCTATTTCCGTGCAGTCGAAACTAACTGATTTGGCCATCAAAGCGTGCGAAAGAAAAGTTTATAAAGATGGCAGAAACTCCCTTCTGTCTACTTCATTGGGATCCATCCTTTGCTGGTCTCCATCCTCCTATATTAGTTAAACCCATCAGCACCAACAAGCAAATCCTGCTTCCTTAAATCAATTAGCCTGTGCATGTTGAGTGTAACTAATAGCCCTGCTGAATCCTAGATTAAATATGCTAGATACAAGCCGAGTATGAAGCGGGATAGTTAAGATAATTAAGAGTGATAAATCCTTGAGAGGGCGAGAGGAAGACGAGGAGGTTGGAGGGGGGGGGGAGGATGTGAATACGCCAAATGTGAGCGAGAAACAGGAAAGACAGCTTGAGAAAGACGCGGGAGGTCAAGCAGGGATGGGTTTTAATGGGACGACAGGCCAAAAGAGCAGCGAGGAAAATAAAAACGATGCGCGAACGCGAGCTGGAAGAGCCGGCGATGGAGCAGGAGTTGTTTTCAGTCTCGCCTCGAGCTGCCCAGATGGCAAGGGCTCGTCTTCGTCTAGCCCTCGGTGCATTTGGCAGCAGCTACTCTTCACTGCGAGCTACTGTGCATCTCGCTCTGTCTTGTCTCCGTCGTCGGAAGAGCCGCATTAGCACCGGCCGTGAAACATTACCCCACATTTTCACACCACGCGCCGTCTTCCGTTTTGACGCCCTGACCTCCGTCTCGCACTCCTTTTACCAACCAGATGTACAGTTCGACACGCGGCGTTCTCGTCTACTCGGCGTTCCACTGTAATGCAAATCAACCGGGGAGTTTACAGCCATGTGCAAAGAAGCGGCGTCACAAAGAGGGTCTTTCAAAGTGCACGGCTAAAGCCCAGAGACAACAATATGCTGCATGTTTAACATCCGAGTGTTGTCACTTCACACGGCTTGCATTTTTAAAGACGGTGAAATAAAATAAACATTTCCATTTCCAGCTTTTCTTTCCTGGTGTTAATTGTTCTGCTATCTCCTATTATGTCAAATGTATGTTTAAAAAAAAAAACAAACAAAAAAAACACTCGAGTACTTATATATAATACTTTCTTTTTCTGTGAAATGTTAAAATTGTTAAGATTCAGAGGTACACACATAAAATTAACACACTGTTGGTCTAAAAATCCATATTAATAGCCTTTACTTTTGTAATATAGGTTTAATTATTGGTAAAATGAATGCTTAAGAGTCATTTAGAAGGATTTACCATTCAGAAAAATATGATTTCTCTTATATACAATGAAAAGGTGAATATCAATTTTTATTGTTTTTTTTTGTATGTTTAATAAACTGAAGGTGTAAAACAAAAAGCTGGAAATATGACGAAGCTTACTTCTGCCATTTCTCTAGCTTCCCTCAACTAGGTAGCATGCCAGCTTTATGAACCAGTGACGATTTTATCCAGTTTCTACATTTAAAGAGTTGCTTCTGCGAACCTTAGGATGTCTGAGCCACAACAAAGCACAACAAAAATTGTGCTGTTTGCTGCAAGAGTGAACACAAGAGTATTCATGCATTCCCAGCATCTAGGAAACTGAAGATCCACTGGATAACTTCTATTTTTGACGCACTTCAGGGCCTCGGTTCATCTGTTTGCTTTTCTCCTGCTGTCTGTGCTCACATGTATTGTATTTCTAATAAAGCTTTTGTCATGTATTATTATTTTTGTGTTTCTGTTACAAAAAAGTTTGAAATAGTGACTGGACTAGAGCACATTAAGACTACAGTCACTGCAATGCCGTGTCCAAGCTCTGCACTGCTAAACTACTGAATGTATAATGTTAACACTGTTTGAATTAAACACACTAATCGAGCTGTGAATTCAGTGATATTTGCAAATTATGGCTCAGAGAGAAAGTGAGAATTAAGCCACAGATTGTTTAAGTCTCACACATCTGCCAGCTGCTGTGCAGTTGATTGCTTTGCTCCATTTTGTCAATGACAGATGCAGAGAGAGTTTTCTTCCTGATGGGGACGTGGGCAGCAGTAGCTCAGCTGCATTTAAAGCTGCAGACACTGAAACATCCAGTTTAGAACAGGACTTAAACCAAGAGTTATACAGTCATGGTGAAATGAACCATCTTTGTGGTGTTTTGAGCTGGAAAATTAAAAGACATATTCTGGAGACAGAACAGTGAACATAAAACATTTACTAAAAAGGAGCAACTCTCAAGAAAAATTCATCTGGAAATCAACAACACATGCCTTCAGACACATTGAGAGTATTTGAAAAAAATAAATGAAATAATGTGAAACTAACGAGTTTGCGTAAACAAAAAGGCTAACCCCTAGCATCATAGAAAACCGCAATTAGCAGTTAGCTAGTGGGTTATGGTAGGTAGCATGGGTCACAGGAGAATGTGTTTGGATATCAGTGGAGCAAAACTTAGTTTATCTTACATAAAGTGTGTGATTGTGGTCTAATTTATCATTTTTTTTCCTTATCTTCTTCCTTGAACAATGTTAAAGTTGCAGTTGTACATAAAAGCTAATGGCTAAGAGCTGGCGATTTTAGCCTGAAATGACAATGATTCTTCATGTTAGCTAGATTTAGCAGTTCACTGGTCTGCCGTGTCCCGTGTTGCGTGATTAAATCAAACGCCTGAATAAGTTTAAAAGCCTTTGAGATGATAAACCGCCTGCTTATTCTGCCACACTCACGGACAGCCGCACTTCAGAAGCTAACGATGTGCTAACCGCCGTTTCGCTGGGACTTAAAAGTACACTTCAACTTTTGAAACGCGCGCATCGGCATACGAAACCATCACTCATCTGAAATAGTAATCAGCGTTAATAATTACTTGTCTGAAGAAGTTAATTGGCTTAATGGTAAAGAGTGCCAGAAACAGATTGCATTACAGCTTCACGCACAGTTGGACTCATACGCCAGAACCTGATGAGGGCTGTCTTCTCCACCAGGCTAATAAAAGCCTCGGGAGCTCTCCATCACTGTGAGAGACGCTTTATATTTTTCCTCCGTCACCGCAGACAGAAGCAGGCCTCTGATTTAGTGTGAGCCGCACAACAATGACTTTTATTAGAGGGGTAAATATTAGTGTTGCGAGCGAGAGATTCACAGCTGGGACCGAGGCGTGCTGTGTTGACTGAGTGCAGACGGCAGCGAGCTCGTCTGAGGGGCGTCGAGCTTCAAGTCTTAAGTCACTTCCCAGAGTCCAATCAATTGTTCTCGTCAATAGCGTTCTGCCATTGGACTGTGTCCTCATTTTAATGAGAGAACAGGAAATGCAGGCACTTTTAGAACTTTTAAAAATAAATAAATAGAAAAAAAAACTTTGCAGGCGAAGTCTTTAAAGAAACGCCGACGCGGAACCCATGAGATTAATCTGTGAAAATGTTAACCAGTGCATGCCGTTACTGTGCAAGAGGTAGACACGAGCACATGCTGATTGCTCGTTATTCCCACCGCGGCATTACAACGAAGCAACAATGTAGATGTATGCATGCTCGCTGAACACTTCACTCGGAGCTTGTACAAGACGCCGGATCAACTCGGGACAGCTCAGCACAGCTGCCTCTGAAGCGGCGGAATGTGAGAGTGACTCGGCGGCTAAGCGGCGCATCATATTTTATAAGACATCTCCTCTCCTCCCATGGGTTTCCCTGGCTCATGCCATTGCCATCGGCTGTCAGACAGGAAGCCTGACAGCCAGACCACAACAAGACAAGTAAAGCTCGAAAGTGCTACAGTAAACTGATGAAAATGGCTCCGGGCCCTTTTTTTTTTTTTTTTAAGTGCAATCTAACATGACATGTAAGCAAGGTTCTTTACAGCAAACTGAACAGCAGAGAGGGATTAACATTGATATCTAGTGTCTAATCCTTATTTATCACACCTTGTCACCAGCAAACCGCCCACCGTCTCCACTCGGCGATGTGAAGGTGAGGGGGTTTTCCAAATGACATCCTCGGGAGCGCCCTCCCACTCGCTCTCCTGTCCCCTCCTCCGCAGCCGCACCGAATGAAGCATCATTTCCCTTTGTAATGGCTGCCGTGACGGCTTTGAGATTAGCCTAGATAAATATAAAGACCGGCAGTTTTTACTACATGGCTCATTGGCGTGGCAGATGACAGTTATTACATGCTGCGGGTTAAGAGGAGAAATCCGTAGAAGGGAGCTGGAAGAAATGGCAAAGGCAGATGGATGATAATGGCAGAGCAGATGTTGTCCCTTCTTTTTTTTTTCTCTTTTCAAAGTATGAATAATAAACGTTTGCTTAATGATTTTTAGCAGATTTTTTGCATTATAAAAAAAAAACAACCCACAAGCAATTCCCACCGAAAACTGTGGCGAGGAGGAAGGTGAGGGAAGGTGCGATTTCTGTCATCTCCCTTGTTAGGAAATTAAAATATTTCTGGATGCAGTCGGTGCCGTTCTTGCTCTTTTCTGCGCTACAAATGATTAAAGATGGTGAAGCATAATAACGCAAGAGCCGGAGCAGTGTTACCGCGCACGAAAACAAACCGTAATTTGCTGTGACAATACATATGCATTTGAGAATTTCTGTTTTGAAACAGATGCTTGGCTTTCACCTACTGCGGAGTGGAGAAGACACAAACTGGTAGCCTGAGGGGCTTTGTGAAATAACTGACTGAGTGAATCAGTGGATGCATTTCAGTCAGACGGGGTTAAGAGAGCGTAGAGGCAGACTGTGGGCCGGGATGCTGTTGAGGTTGGCTCCAGGGGTTGGGCGCTGGGGCCGTCCAGGTGTTTGTCCTGACCTATCCAGAGGCAGCCTCCTTTTTGCGACGCTAAGAAAGGGCTCGTGCACATCTTTATGTCGCGCACAGCTGGAGTTTGACGTGCGGCCCTGAGAGATCCTACTGGAATGAAATGAAGAGTTTTAACTTCGCCGACAACGCGCTGTCAGCTAACTTAAAGATATGTTCTTTCGGGTTCGTTCTCTCAAAGACATGTTGGCAGGAAGGCGGCGACAACTTTGGCATTCTAGTATCTGATAATTAACTCTCAATTGGCTGCAGCTGTGGCGCTTCGGCGGCGTCAGGTGTGTCCCTGCTGTGACTCCGTCCTGAATGAAAACATCCGCAGTATACTCGGGGTATGTGGAAGACAATTAGCGGGCATTAAAAATGGATTATGTGGTCAAAAAAACAGTGAAATGGGGAATATGTTCATTCATTTTTTTTCTTGCCAAGAATTAGATGAAAACATTGACCCCACTCTTGTGTCTGCTTGCTACAATTAGCATAATTTAAGACTTTCAGGGAGGGGAAATCAAAGGTGTTAAAAAGGTGGAAAAACAAGATATAACATGGTAATTAGTTAGCTTTAAGGGTGGTGGTAGGTTAGTGTTCCTACATTTGGAATTAAGTAGCTGCTTGTTTGCTTTGGGGTTCAATCAGTGAAAGCTAACGGTCTTCTTGTTGTTGCATCATGTGTAGCAAGCAGCTATTTAGCTTAATTTAGCATTAAAAGACAAGTCGAAATAGCTAGTCTATATTCTAAAAAAAAGGTTTTAAAAGTAGATATGACATGTTTTTATTGAGCTTTAGAGGTGTTGGCTGGCTTTTTTCCCTATGTTTTACCTCTGAACTTGTCTGACTGACTAAATGTAGACTGCAAGTATAAGTTTGCCAATGGGCACACATTTTATGCAACTTTATCCTATTTTTCGCTATCCATTTTTGAATACCTACCAAAAATAAGATATTTAGACAATTAAAATAAAATCATAAATGTTGAATGACTGGTCGACGAAGACTTGAAAAACCTGGTTGACAAGGGAAGCCTTTGGTCGGGGGTAACTGTTTGGTGGAACATCTGAACCACTGCATACAAATGTTTAACAAGATGGCTGATTCACAGAAAGAGATAGCAGCGCTACCTTACTGCATGATCCACAAAATTGGTAAAATTAGAAATTCCCAGTGTGCTAGCTTGTTGCTTAGAGATGATCATTTCCCGTAGTGAAACAAATTTGAAAATGGTACAACGTAGAGAGTGGAATTGAAGGAGAAAGCCTTAGTCGACTAAGACTCACCTTGCCTGCTAATAATTAGCAAGTATTAGGGGGTAGCTATACTGCTAACAGCCAAAGTAGGCTAACCATTGCCTTGTTTGTAGCTTCATTTTCGGTCTGAAGCAGTGTGCGAAACAAATGAAACAAATTTGAAATGGTACAACGTAGAGAGTGGAAGTGAAGGACAAAGCCTAAGTTGACTAAGACTCACTTTGCTGCTAATAATTACCAAGTATTAGGGGGTAGCTACACTGCTAACAGCTAAAGTAGGCTAACCATCTCCTTGTTTGTAGTTTCATTTTAGGTCGGAACCAGTGTGCAACTTTCTAAACAAAGTAAAATAAGAGTTTAATCCTCTAATGCACACATTGCCAGTGCAGGGACAAAGTTAAATCTGCTCCAAGAACGACAAAAAAAACAACAACAGCAAAGGAGAAGAAACATGAATTAAACAGTAGCAGCCACAAAAATGCGAACAATCCACGAGACAGTTGGTATAAATTAAGAAAAGCCCTGTCAGGGCAGGCGTGGGCCCTGTGAATCCTTAATACATCACTTTTATTGACAGAAAATAAAAAGTGTTCTTGCATATGTCCAACGCATACCACGGGGCAGCTTATAAACTTGCAGGGAGGAGATCAACACAAGATGTTACTGCGCTCGTTCGACTCGATGTTAGTGCAGGTCTGCTGTGAGTTTCATGGCCTGTCCACAGGCAGTCTCTTCAAATACACCCTTAAAACAGAAGGCCTGCGATGGCACCGCTGATTTTTCAAGCAGTATGGACAAAACACAACATTTGCTGCTGGTGGGAGACGCTCGCGCTTCTAAACCAGTCAACAATCCCTGATCTTTTTGACAGCCAAGCAGAACAGAAGCAATATTTTTAGGTTCACCCAAAACACTCGGAGACAACGCAAGATGTTGCTGTTCAGGTGTATTTGAGAGTAAAGACTGTCAACCTGGAAGCTCGCAACCTTTTTGTGTCTCGCCGAATGAGATCCGTATGAAGCGCTGCGCTCTGCGGCTGGTGTGCAGATTAGAGCGTTTCACCTCATTTGCACTAAACTTTATCAAACTAAATATTATAAATACGCTGTAAAACATCTGAAAGCAGCGGGGAACTGAAAATAGGAAACATAAATGTGTTTCAACAGCGAGAAAAACTGATTTAAAGAGAAGAAAATCCAAACAAATCTAAAAATCCATGCGTTAAAAGACCAAACATAAAAAAAAGGAGCGCTAAAACAACAGGCAGTGATATCAGTTTCTGGTTTTCTTGAGTTTATTTACAAAGTAACCATCATTCTTCATCTTGACCTCGAAATATGAGCAGCTCCCTCAAAGAAAAAAACCCTCTCAAGTGTATTAATTAAGAAAAAAAAAAAAGAATGAATCTTTTTATAACTCTATTCAGCACCTCTGTGAAGGTTTTCCTGAAAGCGGTTTTTAACAAACCACCATGTCAGGTTTTCTCTCTATTTTCCGGCTTATTCTGAAAAGTAATTGGGGATAATGAGCCGTAATCCATTTAAAGCCTGAGCACACTTGTTCAAAAATATGAACTACACAACTCGGCGTCGTCCCCTGACAGGTATTACACAGGCTTGTACCTTTTTTTTTTTTTCCGGTCGCTATACCGAGGAGATTCTTAGATGCCAAAAACAATCCTACAGACAGTCGCTACGAGTGTCATCTTCGGAGGATGCGGGGATTGGAACTGACTACAGAGAGCTTTAAATTATTTTTTTTCTGAACGCACACATAAGGAGGTCACGGCGTTCTGAAAGTACGCAGCTTCTCGGCGTCATTGCATTCGGATCAGGTCGTCGCGCCGCGGCTCGGGATCGCTCACACTGTATATTGATACGTTCGCCTGGCATATTTCCCATCAACCCCCCCCCTGCAAAGCGTAGCAAAGCTGCAAGTCTGTTCGCTCAATGCAACAATCAGAAATGACCTTAATGTTGACAACAAGGACACTAGCAATGGATTACTTGTCAATTTGACTGCATAACAGAATCATGGAGTTGGAAGATGAATTACCCTGCAAACCAGGCAAGACAAGTGGTGTGTGTGTTCATTTAAACCCGATTTATGTATTTAACGGCTTACGACGGGGCGTACGTGACAGAGTGCCACCGGGCGCTTAATTCAGATGTATTACAGCCAACGCCGAGCACTTCTGACTGACAGGCAAAACATAACACTTGGAAACAATTATTCATGAGCTCCGTATTAGGTGACCGCTCCGTTTGATGATAAATGCTTCGTTTTTCGGCGGCCTCAAATTAATTCCCGCCATCAGCATCCATGAGCGTCTGTTTGAGACGGCGACGACGGCGGTGGTAAGCAACACCGGCCTTGCTTTTATTTTATTTATTTTTTTTCCTTCCCTTTTCCTTTGATAAGTGCCCTCAGTGTTATCATCATTGTCGTCAACAATGCTGCCACCGTTGCTGATTTAATCACAGCCTGTCAATGTGTCCGCACCGCTGGAAGCTTTGTGTTGATCATTAAGTGTTGCAGACCGTCTGCACAAAAAAAAAAAAAAAAAGGAAGGCTAGTCTTGATCAATATGTCAGCGGTGATGACAGGCTTGTCGCTGAGAAAACGTCCCCAGCGTTCCTTTACGCTCGCGAGACGTTCTCCTTTTACACGTTTTCTTACCATCACATGCCGCGACCGCAACCGGAAAAAGCCTCCGAATCCGCCCCTCGATCACATGTATGCAAATGTGCCTTAACATGTGTACAGATTCTATCATGTTTGTGTGCCCATGTGGCCCCTCGCTATTTTCCGCATGGCCACTTATCAGTTTAATATGCTCCACTCACCTCCTGATTCCGTCCCTGTGCTCCATCACGGCCTGTCACTTCATTCCCGGTGGTTGCGGCGTGAGACACCACGCCGCCTTGTTATCTGATATCTTTCTTCCTCTTTTTTTTTTTCTTTTCCACGCTCCGATCTGTTAGAAAACCTTCATCAAGCCAGAAAAAAGAGGGAAAAGAAATGCACAAACAAAAACAACATCATTAAACCCAGAAATTCTTTCCTATTCATTCGAGCGTTCGCGGCTCCACGCATCACATCTATTTAGCGGAGGCAAATTGATTTAATTTGCCGTGTTTGCATCACGCTTAATTCGGCGGGCCTCTCGGTGAGCTGTAAAACATGCGACGTCGGGGAGATGGTTTCATTCGGAACAGTTTTTTTTTTTTTTTTTGCACTTTAACCGCAGATATGGCATCTTCTGAAATCTCATTTATTAATGTAACCGAGCAGATGAAGGCGGCGGAAAAACAAAGTAGCACGAAAACAAAGCGCTCGTGATGAAAAGCTGTAGATTAGGTTGTCAAATAGCTGCGGCGCCGATTTATCTGATGTTATGATTGTTCAAGCTAAACAGCAGATTTATCCTTTAGAACATTAGCGGTCTTTAGAAACTGCACGATAAGGGTACGGCATTTATAAACATGTAGCTGCAGAAACAAAGCGCGATTAGCAGACTAGCAATTAGACAGACTGGGTGCAGGGTGGAGAAATTATAGGCCTGGGTTTTTTTTTTTTATATTAGCATCTATTAACGTGTTTCAAAACAAAATATTTATAGTGATGTCAGCTCTGTGGAAATTAAGTCACTTGAACGTTTCAACAGATCTCTGTGAGTGCATGAAAGCAAAAGCACACGTTCTTGGAGCTTCTGTGCTGGGATGTTTGAGTTTCTCCAGATACTCTAAATGAACAGATAAAGATTAGATCAGTCATTTTAGATCAGGGGTGTCCAATCCTGGTCCTCAAGAGCCCCTATCCAGCATGTTTTAGATGTTCCAACCCACCTGATTCACATGATCAGGATCACTATCAGGCTTCTGCAGAGCTTGATAACGATCCTGATCATGTGAATCAGGTGTGTTGGAACATCTAAAACATGCTGGATAGGGGCTCTCGAGGACCAGGATTGGGCACCCCTGTTTTACAGCATTTCCAGGTCTGATCTAACAACTTCATCCTCCTACCAGACAGAGCTGAGGACCCACTTTATGCACAGGTCAACTGGAAGACGTAAAATCCTTCCACAGTCGTTGATTAAACCCCTAAAAACTCATGTCTGTGTCTAAAAGTTAGATTTTCCATGAAGACAATCCCTTCTCACTTTAAATTGCGTTCGACGTAACTCTGCGCAGATTTTCGAAGCCGCCACTTGTTTCTTTAACCACCATCCATCACTTGCTGCAGCTCTAGCACACCAGCTCACCCACAGCTCTGCTCAAACACTTTAAAACTGCTCAACATGATGGGACGTTGTAATGTTGGTGTAATTCAGCCATACATGTTCAAACCTATTCTGAAAAAAGTGTCACCCTACAAGTTGACAGGATTGGTTCCTTTGGTTAAGACATGTGAAATTGTAAAAGTCTGAATCCATTTCTTTATTGATTTTTATTTTGTCGGTATACTGCAGTTTTGAAGGTGGAAATACTCAGTCATGCTTTTGACTGCTTTTTTCCACTAATGATGTGTCTGCTAGCAGACAACAACACCATATGGACGTGCTAGTAACGTAACAAAACAACAACTACAACAAACAACAGAGGCTTTCACAGGGGAAGGTCCAACTATATATGTATTTTTAAACTATAAATGCAAAACATCTAAATGCTCCAGCTTCTATATCGTAGTAATTGGTAAGTTTATGTCACCTGTGATGTGAATACTGGACTGCTGGATGGAGAAATAAGACATATTAGGATGAGATCTTGTGTATTTGGGAAAGTATGGACATTGTCACCACATGGAGACACTGCAAAAAAAATGTGCCATTAATGGATTAATTAAGAAAACAATCAACAAACCCACAACTATAGTGATCTAGCTACATCTGTAAAGCTCCTGAAGGGAACACATAACAAATCTAAGCTATAATTACACTTACTTCTTGTTAGCTTGAATGCTAATTGCACAAATAATTAATGTAGCTTATTTAAACAATGTGTCTGAACCGTCCTTTCCTGTCACATGACTGCCTGTGAGATACGATAAGATAAGCCTTTAATAATCCCACAGTGGGGACATTTGCAGTGTTACAGCAGAAAATGGATCAGCTAGAAGAAAAACAAAAATAAACAAGTAATATACATATTATGCATTGTATAGGAAATATACAAATACACATAACAATGCAGAGATGTGCAGCGAGTTGTTCTCTATGTAGAGAGACTCTGATATTGCACAGCTTCTATTAAATGGCAAAAAACACATGACTGTACATAGTATTTAAAAGTGCAAAGTAGGGTTTAAATGCACTGATGTTGAGAGCGAACTACTACAAAGGCATCCCTATTTTATTTTTATCAATATATAAATAAAACTGGGTGTTGCAGCCCAGCTAAGCATCCAAAACGTCTTCTATTTTGGACTCATCTTCCCCTCAAAGGTCAACAGGGCACATTTGCATATCCAAATTCACCAAACTCGAACTTGAACGTTTGCAGATTTACTCCACAACAACAAATGAATCCATCTTGCTGTGAAACTTTGCTCCTTTTGGTGCGAATCTGCTTTTATAAAATGTCAAATAAACAGCATGTGAACTCTTCTAAAGCCAGTTTAAGTGTCAATAAACACTCTAAACTTTAATTTCCAGCAATATCCCAGCCCGATGTTCACTTTCCCCCAAAGAACCAGCTGCAGCACCTAAAGCAAGGCTAAATCAATAGCATGTACAGGTTAATAGCAGTTGTGTTTTTATAAGCCAGCACATCAACTATTAATTAGCTGGTGATTAGAGTCAGCTGGAAAGAATGATTCACAGCCTGAGGAGGCTCTCGTCCTTGTGCTCTGAAAGGATAAATCAGCCTGTATTAAAGAGGGAGGCAGAGGTTCTCTCTCGGTGTACGCGTCCTTTATGGAAGTACAACCCCAAAACAATGGCACAAAACGACGCCGGATTACCATTTGCAGCCGAGCACATGCGGCCTGATTGAAATGCACGCTTGATGTGTCGCAAACTGCACTCTGCGCTCGAATCCCGGAGAAGGTTTGCTCTCTGCGAGGCGACCGAGGAGGAAATTGTTCGCACAAGGACGAGGACTTGGCATCGATTTCGGCATCATCCAAAGAGACAGAGGCGGGAAAAAAAAACAGGGAAGGATAGGGAAAAGCAGAGGGTTGTCCGCCTTGATAAATGCACTGGAAGAGCTTGGACACAAACAAATGAGAAAATGAGATGTTTGCTAAATTTCAGAGGCCTATTCTTGCGTGAATGCCAATAACCGGGCAACTCTACACCCACCCCGACGCGGCAGGCGCGTTTGATTGGTCCCTTTCCGTCCTCTGCTCTCCAATTCTTCCCTCAGATGTAGTCTAAATGAATCCCCTTAGGCTAAAAGACAAATTTGCCTTTTTTTCCTCCTTTTTTTAAAAGGATATTGTTTTCAGTCGTTGGCATTCATGTTTTAGCGAAGGATAATTGGAATGCACACCTCCATATTCAAGATCCAAAGTGGAGAAAAACAGAGAGGATATTGGATTGCAATTCAAGTGTTTTATTTTTTTTCTGTTTCTTGTGCGTTTGTGTGGTTGTTCGCTGTTTGGTATGATTACAAAGGGTTTGTGTACACAGCAAAACAAGAGGGTGCCATAAATCCACAGGAAAAAGAGGAATTGATTGTGTTTTTTTTGGGAGGTGGGGTTGGTAAATTGTTATTCTTTCAAGGTGAAATGTCTTTTACTATTAGTTTTATTGACTTGATTTTAATTTTAAAATCTTTGGGAAATGTAACAGGAAAATATTAAAAATGTATTCGTTGAAGTGTACATCAAGCATGAAAGCCCCACAAGTAAACGCTGTCTTTTAAATCAATCCCTCCTCCCCGAGGGGTGCCAAACTCAAAAGCAACATCTACCCCAAATAAACATCATCACAAAGACTGCTCAGACACAAAAGGAGATGAAAAGAGGACATGTGTCAAATACAAATCATGTTTCCGGCTTTTGGGAAGCGGCGCGCGGTTGTAAATGGATCAGGGACCCCTCGAAAGCAATTACCGCTACGATTCCCGCGGCGAAAAACAGGTGTCAAAAGATCCGAACCCCAGAGGTCAGATATCGCATTCAATCTGTTGTTGGAAGTTTGAAGTAGGTAAATGTTCCTGATGAGGGAGACGGTTTTGATTTGATTTCGAGAGGACGCTGACAAAAAAGAAGTGTAAATTATTTGACTCGGTGCCAAATGAAGGTGTTGAATGCGGAGTATCAGAACTGTGACATGCTGATCTCGTTGCCCCGAAGCGATTGTGTTGCTGCCTTTTGCCAGAATTACACCATTATGTCTGATATATTCATGTTTTTTTTTTTCTTCCTTTCCATATTGCTCAATAACTAATTTAATACAGAATCAGTCACCAAAACTGGGATGTTTATTAGACCAACGTTTTGTGACTTTATAAAGCCTTAAGGTCACGTACTTCTGTAAAATTATCTCTAACACATCAGTATTTTTAACCAATTAATAGTGTTTTTTTGTTTTTTGCTTGTCTTCAGGATCAACACCTAACTGTTATATCAGCATGTCAGTTATTTTTTGTTGCACTCAGTGATTCAATGTTAGAAAACGGTCCGATTGTCATAGTTTCCAAAGACCCAGGGCTTCCAAAGTGTGGGAACATTAAATAAAAAACACTAATTAAAAGTTAAATGAATTATTCATTAAAAAAATAAACAAATGGTTTGTGCACTGGGCAGAATTTGGATAGTTTGCCTCAGCAGCACAATACGATGCACAAACAACTTCACATATTTTGGCTTCTCTCCGGCTCTCTGTGCTCATGTATACTGCATTTTATTACAGCTGTATTCTCAATAAAGCTCTTCTCCTTTCCGTTGTTTTCAGATTGTGGCATCAGACAACGGAATAATTGGGAAACAGTGACTAAAACGCTGCTTATTAAGACTAGTTAATAAACTTAAAGCTGGTTCTCTGTGCTTTAAAATCCTGATTTTACAACCGCAACAAGTTAAAAATGACGAGCGGGCTAACAATTTGGCATTTTTTTCATGAAATTTGAATGTTTGTTTATTTAAAAGGATAACATTAGCTAATGCCAAAATGTCAGCTAGTGTTCCTGGGGTCCAGACAATAAAATATCAAAAACAAGTATCACAGTCTTAAGTAAAAATAGAACAAAACAACAACAAAACACACACGAATAATCTAAATAATAATAGAAATACACAGAAAAATACATAAAAAATAATAGAAGTAAATAGATAGAAGTATATAAAGATAATACAAAGAATAATATAATCTAGAAAAATACACAATATAATATAAAGTATAATACATAAAAGGGCTGCAACGTGGATGGATGGATGGATGGATGGATGGATGGATGGATGATGGATGGATGGATGATGGATGGATGGATGGATG
>NW_007577978.1:131089-225048 GCF_000690725.1 Stegastes partitus
CATTATACACTAACATCTGTCAAAAAATAATATTGAACTTAAATTGTCATTTTGCTCTTTTAGATCAACTAATCTGTCAAATGTTTTAGGACAATTCTTCAGTGGAGTCCTGACTGCTCCAAATCAGCACACAGCGTCGCCTCTGAAGTCAATACAAAGTTCTACTTGCAGCGAGGAGCCACCATGTACAGCACAGAGTCTGAACAAGTGACTGACTAAAAGCATGAAGCATTGATTCTCACATACAGACAGGGAAGAGAAAACTGAAAACAACCTCCTGCAAATGGATGAGAATAGTCACAGTTCACGTGGTGTTGTGACTACCTGCTAAGAACAGCTTGTCCTCATCTCACAAGGTTCAGGAGAGCTAATGGACATTTACAGCATGAACTCACGGACTTTTCACAACGATCATTGGATCATAACATAGAATTATTCTATAACAGATAGAAAAATAGTCATGAGAAAAGCAAAAAATGAAACCCACTATTCTGATGGTGCAGCTCTTTTTGTACTTTTCCTCAAGAAATCTACTTTATGCCTTCAAACTGACACAGAACCTAATATTGGAAGCAGAGTTCATTCGGTTTGAACTCTGCAGCGTCCGCTGAGTTTGAGGCGGTGGGCGGCTCTGACCTTTCATTCAGACAATACTGACCGCTTATGCTCTTGCTGATGCAGCCGCCTGGTGGAACAAGACAAGCAGAAAAAGAAAAAAACGGAGGCTGCTGCAGGGCCATAAACGGAGGGTAAGGATAATAAAGTGTGTTTAATTTGCTGTACAGTTTTCAGTTTGTGGAATTCTCTTGACAGCGCGCTAACCGGGCGAGCTAACACAAGTTTATGAGTACAACTGTGTCCACGCTGCTTCCTGTCTGGCCAGTGTTTAGCCTCGACGTGTCAGCTGCATTTTTAATGTCTGCAGAAGCCTGCTCTGTTATATTAATAGTTGCCAGTGTGAAAAGTGGCAGTCTTTAACACAACATGTGCATTTTTCAGGCTTGAGAAAACGGTTGTTAGTGTCGTGCATGTACAGATAATACAACAGATTATTTTTAAGTAATCTGTTTAAACCAATAAAGGAACATCTAAGGCCTCAGTTCATCAAAACGATTGAATTTTTAGCTAGTTTCTGCGTTTCTATATATCTAATGATAACACTCTTTCTTATATGTGAGACAGGAGTCAATATGTAGTTTTCAGGTGAAAATCAAGTTGTTGTTTTCACCTTGTTAACATGTGTAGATGATAATTTTATATGCAAGAAAACATATCGTGAGCAAAATAAGCTGCCAAAACCATGGCTGTGCATTTCCATCTTGAAGCAGCAGTGTACTAAACACTGTGTAGGATTACATAAAAACTATTTAAAGGCAGCAAATGATTATTTTTTGTTAAATAAATAAATTAAAAAGTACTTTTATGTATCCCATTTCGATACAGTGAGATAGGTTTGTACAGGTTTAATCGATGACCGAAGACAGACTTTAATAATTCATGATTTCACTTATTTATTTAGAATATATTTCTGCTTAATTAAACTGTAAAATAATCTGGCATGAAGCAAACATGGCGGTCTCCCAGCATGGTAGGAGCACTGGTTAATGTCAGGGCTAAAGGCAAAATAAACCCACCTCATGCTGTGCGCCGTTTGCTTTGTACCTGATGTGTATTTAACCGTCTGAACCCTGAAGTTTCAGGGCGGCTTTCGGTCCGGTCACATTGTTTTTACTCACTATGGACTCATTTATCACGACAACATAAAGTCCTGCACCTCTACGGAAGCCGCACAACCATGGCTGAATTAAAAAATGTGCATGCATCATGTTCCCACAGGAAAAAAAATGGTGATATCGATATTTCACAACTTCCTTATCTTCTATCTGCTTTGCTACACAGCCTGCAGTTCAGCTGAACAGTCACGGCTGAGTTTCTAATGACTCCACAGTTGTATCAGAGACAGTAGATTTCTTTCCCTGTCAACCAACCGAACGACTCAGCAGTGTCTTTGTGTTTTTTATTCAAGCGTTTGGAAGTGGGCTCATGAGAACGTGAAGGCCAGAGATCTCCTCAGCGAAGAGCAATACGTTACGGCACTTTCTTTTTTAACACTTGCTAGTTAGAAGTTCAGGAGAGGAGCGCTGTCCCACTACTCCCCTACATTCTCAGGAAGCAGCTTGTTATTTTTTATCTTTCTCACGACTGCACTAACAGTTCCAGCTCCCCCTGAACTCTTATCCAGAAAGAGCCCGAGATCTTTCCCACGAGAGCGGAGACGATGTGCAGGTGTGAAGGCAGTTTGTGGATTGCATTGTGTATTTTGACTGTAAGCTTAGATTTTGGGTAACTAAGTGGCACATGGAAAGTTGAAAAGCAGACGATTCTTTGCGATTTTACAAATTCCGGCTCTGATAAATGGTTACGTTTCGACTATTTCTGAAAAAAGGAACATGCTTTTTTTGGTAGATTTGAGGGTTCAGAGGTGTAAAAAGAAACAGAAAATGTCAATATGCGTAACATTCATCTGCCGCACAAACACACATCACATGATTTTACTCATGGCTTTACACCTCTGATGGATGTGAGGTCTGCGGCTTAGTTATCGGGCGGCCGTAATGGCCGACAGAACGCTGTTCCGGGCCGCGGCGTTTGATTCCCTCGTACGATCCCATGGCGCCATTACATTTCCTGTGTGCAGAAGTTGTATCAAGGTCGTTTCAAATCACTCCCATCCCCATCAAAGCGACAAGTTCAAACCTGATGCACCGCCGCTCTGAAGAAGACGACATAAATAAGCTTGGTTGACGAGTGAATATAAAGCTTCTGGGTGGGTTGCGAGGAGGAGGAGGAGGAGGAGGAGGAGGACAGCGGAGGGGAGAAGAAAATATTTTTTCACCCTTTAATGGAGCCATCAACAATCACTTTCAGTGGGAGATGGAGTCACAAGGCGGATGGCGGTTTTGTGGTCGAAGGCAGAGGGGAAGCATCATTACCATAGAAAACATTACAGCAAAACGACGGACATCCAAGCCATCAAAGATGATCATCTCATAAATTCCATGCACTGTATAATAGGCCTGTCACTCTTGAAGGCTGAAAGGAAAATAATGCCCACGGTTGATTTTTATCTTCCACAATGCCTCTGCTGATTACTGCTAAATAGGCCCCAGCTTGTTTGGCTAATAGTCGCCATGGTTGCAACAAAAAAAAAAACACAACGCGGAGGGGGGGGCCCAACGTTTGACGGCCACTGTCCGAATCCATATGTCCCTTTGGATCCGCCGTGTCTTATCATTAAGCCAATAATCTGATGGGCAATTAAAGCGAGGCCGCTGTAAACAACCACTCATCCGGCTTGATGTGTGGCGCGTCCAAGTGGGAGCGACTGCGGTCCTCTAACCGCCGCTTAAATGCCAGCGGTAGGTAATCAAGCATCAGGAGAGGCCTTGGATGGGCGATTGTGACAGTCAACGATATGCAAATACACACTGTAGAAAGTTTACGGCCTCGCAAATCCACACACGTATGCGCGCGCACACACGCTCGCGCATGGACGGAATAACAATAAGACGTTAATTTAGAACAGCGCCCGGCTAAATAAAAGACTAATGCCCAAGGTAGCAAACCCTCTCCTTGTCTTAAAGGTCACAAATGATGTCTTTGTCTCTGAAAACATGGAGTCTAGACAATGTTTTGTAGGGAATATTCCGAGCAGGAGCCCCCCCGCCCCAATCTCGTTAATTACATGATTAAGCTCTGCTAAGGTTAAAGACCCATTCAAAGCCCTGCATTGCTAATTGGGACACAAGTGATGCTCGCTGCTGTCCGGACTTCATCTCCTCCTTGTATTCCCTGCACACACACACACACACACATACACCCACAAATTTAATAGGTTACATCATGTGAAGGCACAAGTCGTTTTACATCTTAATTTTGTGAGCCGGGAAACACCCCGTCGTGGCAGCGCATTTAACGCAAATAAGCATTTAGCTAATGCACTAACCCAGCGGTGAGTGCATGAGTGCAATCGTGTCAGCGGTTAAACCCCAGTTTTAGGCAAACCGACAGGAGAAAAACAAAAAAATTACTTTTGTTCAAACACTTGAGGTGGAAGAAGGTGAAATGGGGTGTAAAACTGATTCCGGATTCATCATCGCAGATAATGTTGGACCGCTAATAATGTAAGAGCGACTGAATGCAGCCTGACAGGCAAAACTCGGGGCACAAAAAAAGCTTGCAAAGACAAATTAGAAGGAAAATTTCAACTTTTGTAGCCTGTAACTTCCTTAAAACTGTGTTTAAATACCTCAAGAACACATATAAACACCCGCCAATACCACAAACAAGACACAACATGTTCATTATTAGCCCTAAGAGGTGTCCGTAGGTATACTTTGCTACCTTTGGAAACTTAACAACGAGGTTTTCTCAAGTGGGATTCTAAACTAACCCTCAGTGAAATGTTATATTTCTCAAAAAGTCAAGTTTTAAAGTCATTGCTGTCAGAGCGCAGCAATAATTGAAAGCCCCTCAACATTTTTTCTTTTTTAACCAGCTACTCCCTTTTGTCTCCTCTCACCGGCTGGACAGATGACTTCAGTAGAAAATCAAAAAAAAAAAAAGGGAAACCATTAAAAAAAAAAAAGTAGGCTGGCCCAAAAATAGAAATTTCAAAAAGTGAGAAAGACACGTCGACCTCGAGCCCAGAGGAAATGACACCCTGGCACGTATGTAATATGAAATGTAAAAAGAAATGATAAAGTACAGCGGCGAAAGACTTGGAGATGTAGACCTGAAGGGGGGTGAAGAGGACGACGGGGAAGTGTCATCCGGTTTTCACACATATAAAAGCTTTTGCTCTTGTGCAGGATGTACGGCGACTGTTTAAAATTTCTCCGCGCAGAAAAAAAAAAAAGTTTCACCTTCGCAATCCTGTGTGTTTTTTTGTAGTTTTCCTGTCAACTCTTCATGATCGCTTTGTTAGGAAATGTCTTTTTTTTTTTTTTTGCTCGCGCCGTGGAGCAATGCAGACATTTCAAACACAGATGAATGGCTTCTGGGAGTTGGCGTGCAGCTGAGAGCTAGCTAGCTCGGCGGACTCTCCCAGGACCCAGCTGTAATGAGCACCATGAAAGGCCCTCGTGGCCGGCAGAGCTAGCAGCTAGCCGCGCAGGGCCGAGGTGGAGGGGAGGGCAAACTTATAAGTTCGTCATTAAAATGGAGAAACTTAAGCAGATCCTGAGAGCTGTCAGTTAGTAAGAAACGAGCGTGGGCTTTCCGACGCTGCCGCCTGCTCCTGCCGCTTCGGTTGAGTCCTCGACAGAGACAAATAAACTTACTTGTGTAAATGGAGCACAAAGCATTGAGAGAAGGGGGGGGGTGGAGATGAATAGGGCACACGCTCACGCAGTTTGGGAATCCACTTTTATCCCTCTCTATATAGAAATAGCCCCCCTCGCTTCTCCCTCTCTCTCTCTCCCTCTTGCTTTCCTTCTCTCAGGCGAACTGAGAGATGGTGATCTTTTCAAAGGTCATTTGAACCATTTGTCTTATCTCAGAGTTTCTTCACTGAGATGGCAAAGCACAACAGAGAAACTTTGCCTCGGGCTTTGGCTTTGTACATTTCACAAACCAGCCAGCAGGAGCCCGGGCAGCGAGATTCCTCTTACTTCCTCTGTTATGAAATTACGATGCGCTAAATACGTCGTCGTTGATCATTCTTTCCTCAATAAGCAATCGGCGGAACGAAAGCTCGAAAACAATACTGTAAAAAAAAATTCCCCTTTGAATAATGAATGCAGACCCCCGACGCTCGACTTCGCTCGTGTAACCGCCCGTGTACTTCGACCCGAGTTTGAATCCGGCTTCTGCCACGCTGCCACGACTTGCCCTTTTCATTTCTGCTGTATTTCTGCTGTAAACACTAACAAGCCGCAGAGAAACGGCCCAAATGCCTGCTCGCTTAATAAAAATAAGTGAAAAATTGCTGTGGACCGCTGCCGCTGCCAGCGTCCTACTGCGAGGACTGGTGCGGTCGTGCTTGAGTATTTACCTGCTATTATGACAAACGAGGGCTGATTATTACCCAGGGTGCACTGGGGACAGCAGTCATTACTGAAACTTCCTGTTTCGGCTGCAGCTAGCCGCTCGTCCTCCGTGTTATTCACAAAACACCTGCGCTGGACGCCTCGGGCTTTGGCAAAGAAAGATGAGAAAATGAATATTTATAAAGAGGAACAGCTTTAGACTAATCACCGGAGCACAATGAGCTTCGGTGCTGTAACAATACGCAGGCCGTGGAAACTATTCCACAAATCTAACACGGTGAAAAAGACACAACAGCCCAACATGTGTTACATCATAATATCTGATTCTCCAAAGACAGGCGAGGCGCTATGATTTAAAATCCTGGTGTCAGCGGGCAAAATGTTGTCAGGCTTCAGTGTGACGGTAAAAAAAACTAAAGCAGAAACACAAATAAGTGCAGAAACACTTCTAATGATGGACTTCATCGTGCTCTCAGCAACTGTCCTTAGTTATTACCTAAATGGATTACAGGCCCAAACACACCGACTGCAGCAGCAACACACATGTCCTCCTAATACCTTGCTCGGATTTTAAAAGAAAAAGTGTTTATTTTCAAGAATCCAGACTTTATACCCCGGCAATTTTTTTCCATTACAAAACTACCGGACACAAGATTTATCTTTTTCCAGGCATTCTGCCTCGACTCTGCCTCTTGCCCTCAGAAAACCTGCTCTTACCTGCTCGTCAGTGGAGGCTGGTGAGTAGAGAACATGGTGCTTCTACAGTGGCAGCACATCTCTGGTAGATCTTGGAGTATTTCTCTTATTATTTACATGCTTTCAATGGCTTTCCATTGCTCGTAATGGTCTCATTATTCTGGTATTGTATATTTGTTGTATTTTAAAAGTTGTTTTCCTGTTTTGCCCTGTTTATATGTAATTCATTTTGATCTTATTTGATTTTATGAAGTGAATTTATCTTTACATGTCTTGCTTTTTGCACATGCTGTCGTTGTCGCTGCCTGTCTCATGACATTTAATGCACTTTGGTCAACTCAGATTGACTTTTTTTTTTTTTTTTAAAGTGCTTCGAATTAATGTAATTTGCAAAATAATTCTTTTCATTTTCGGTTTCCAGGTGGAGCACAAAGAAAATTCAGCAGATGAAAATGACATTTCTGCACATACATTATTCTAAACAATGAAGGTCAAGCACAGGAATTACATCTTAAGAATGTTTTGCAGTTTTTTATTTTTAAAAAAAATCTGTCAGTGCCTAATTAATCTATATTTCTACATGTATTAATATGTAATGCACTGTAAAACTATCATTTTAAACAGTTTTTAGTTGTAATTTCTTCAATAATTTACTGTTATTTTACAGATTTGGTGACTTTTTGTTGTTAAATTACTGATAATAAAGAATAAAATCACAGAAAAAAAATATAAATTTACATGTTAGCCCTAAAAAAAGAAGCTAACTCTACACACAAAGTCCACATCAGTAATCTGTCTTTTTGGCAAATGGTCATTTGTTCTTTAACAACATAAATTCCACTGTTTGAGCTGTATTTAAAGTAGCACAAGATGTTCGTATTTTACAGTTATTTGAAAGAAAAATTATGCAAATGAAGGATTAAAAAGAGCTAAAAATAAATAAATAAATAATAATAATAATAATAAATGTATGAAAGTTATTTTGCAGATTTACCCCATTATATAACATTATAGATAATGTCATTTTTAATAAAAAGAAATGTAAAAACAACAACAAAAACAACAACAACAACAACAAGCCGGAACTGTCACAAATAGTACAAATACTAATGTGTTCTTACACAATGTGTGACTGTGAAATTACACTGTTTTGTTATATTTATATATGCTAGAACAAACAAACAAAACTTTACAAATATGTCTATAGGATTTCACAGTTTTTGAATGTTGCAGTTTGTTTGTTTGTTTTTCTGGCACCCTTGCTGCAAGATTTTCACAGCTTTTAAACAGAACTAATGTGTCAAAAACCCCATCTATACATTGTCTATAGAACTGCATGCATATGTCGTAACTGCTACAGAACAACACAACGCGAGGGTGAGAACAGATTAGATTTTGGTGCTAATTTGAGTGTGAGTTGGTGTCTGTGTTCAGATTTTTAGGACAGCTTGACCCTCCTCTCGTGAAGCATCTCGGCCGTGAAGACAAGACGCCTTCAATTAACCTGCCGCGCTCCGGCCAATGACATTTAGGCTCACGCGTGACCCGAATGGCAAACGAGCTGCCCCCCCCCAACCTCGGAAGAGTTTCACTTCTAATTGCCACCTAAACAGTAACAGGAGCCTGAGAGGAGCGGCGGTGCACAAAGGGCACTCCATCAGACGCACGGAGAAGAATTTACGGCGTGTTTACGTGCGCGGTGCTGCGCCTCCGTCCGCCTCACAAGGCCTCACCCACGGTGTTCCTGGCAGACCTCGCTGCTCTCACAGCAGCCCCAAAACCGCAAAACTCATCTTTAATAAGATGTTTACAGCGCATGATTTATTTTGATAGTCCTCAGCCTGCTGTTAAGAACATTCATATTCATGGCTGAGGCTATGTTATGGAAGCAGAATATTCATACAGCTCTATCTATTACACCCAGACACATTGCCCTCTGTTTTCTCTCATTGATTTTGGCTGCTAGTGCCACCAAGTGGTTGAATTGTCTGGGTTTATAAGAGGATAACAACACCGCAGTCTCCCCCCCTTCGCTCTGCTTTTTTTTTTCCTTCTCGGCCGGCTCGGTCTACGTGCTGGACTGATTCGCCATAAAGGAACTCGATATGCCTTTTTAAACGTTCAAGGCAGCTCAGTGGCTGTCATCTACAATTCATCTGTAGCACGGGCCGGAGATACCGGTGTATGTGTGTCAGTTGGTTCAAAATTACTTTTAGGGCTGGTGATAGATGTGTTGCTGATTGTTGAGTAGCTGCTAGATTGAAGAGCAGTCCATCCGCATCAGGCGCACTCTTCCTCTCGCTCTCCCCTCCGTCTCCTGGGATGGAGAGGTGGGCCAGGAGCTCTGAGTGATATACGAGGCAGCCTGAGAGAGATGAGAAGGACCTGCCATTCCCTGTCAAGAGGGGACGTCGCGAGGCGAGAGGTTACACACATTGAAATGCCATTTCCTGCAGTTCACTACTTCACTCTCGCCACTTACCTCGCAGAGCGGGATGAGAAATGCGCCTTATGAAAAATGGCTGCCATTACGAGGCTGACCCCCGGCCGATCTTTGACGCTGATCCCCACATCTTATAAGCGTGACCTCGCCCGTCGCAGCGCCTCGGCCCGCTCATCTTCCACACGCGCGCTCGTGCGTACGTGCGCTCGCAGCAATCTGCTTATTTTCCCTCCAGCGTGCACCTTCGGATTCGTAATGACCATCCAGCTGGTTGCCATAGTGAGTATCTGCCAGTAACCCTGTTCGAAATCAGTGTAAATGGATCTGCTCCACAGCGATGGACAAGAAACTAATCTGAGCCGATCGATGCTGACGAATTAATTCAATATCGCCACCAGTGCTGGGGAAAGTTAGCGTAAAATAATTAGTAACAGTGATTTACATGGCTCTCCTGACTTATTTTGCACATGTTAAAGGCATCTAATGAGGTATTCCCTGCACCGACACGCCTTCTACAGCCGTGCTCCTGACCTTTAAGGACCATATGCACCGGAAGGCACTTTTGAGATCCTCGGGCAAAGGTCTTTAGTCTTTCGTTCCAGGGGCCCGGCTGAAAACTAAAGGGGACGCAGCGTTTGCAGTCAAGGCCCCGAGGCGCTGCAGCGATCTGCCCGAGGAAATCAGGTCGGCTGAGTCAGGGAGCTCTTCTGAGAGAGTCCCTTTGCTGGTTTTATTTGTAATTCCTCCCGAGCTCTCTTTTATCTCTATTAATAGGGGTTTTACCTTTTTAAACACCATTTTGTGTTTTTAATCTCTTTTAAATTAAAATTATTTTACAACTTGTCTGTTTTAATTTGCTGCTTTGTGAAGCTCTAAGATTGAAAAAGTGCTCTACAAATATTTGAAACATATATGATTGTGTTTTGTAGAATAAAAACTTGTGTATCAGACTTAGTGAACAAGAACCTGCTACACTTTCCAATACATTTAATTTGTTCATGCAGTCAACTCTCTTCTAATTTGGTCCCATATCACCACAAAACCCATGAATCAATAGCTGGAAGCACATAAGATTCCTCTTAAATGCTTCTGCAATAAAAACGTTTAAATGTCTATCAGTGTAAATAGCTCCTGTCAACATTAACCTTTGCTAAACTCTAATTACCGCTCCAAGTTTGTGCTGTTTTATCAGTGTATAACTTTGCAAGACTTGAGCAAACAATCAGAAATAGCACTATTTATGCTTTTCATTTTAATTAAAGTTCAAGATTACTTTGTTTTATATGTTTTTATTCCATTTTCTGTCTTTTAATTCTTAGTTCTCGACCTTTTTAAATGGTAAATGTTCTACGTATGATTAAATGAACGAAACGAGAAGTAAAACTTAAAAGTGCGGAGGAAAAAGAACAATGATCGGAATTAGATTTCACACAGCCATCAACAGTGGTCAAGAACCGAAATTAGAAGTGTTGTGATGTTCTAATTAGAAGCTGCAGTAAATGCACAGTGTCTGGATAACACCTGTAATCAGTTACAGCTTTAACTTCCTTATTTATGCCTCCCAGAAAACATTTTGAAGCCAAGAACAGCATATTAGAAACCGGCGGCAGCATAAAATAAATAATTAAAATGAGTGGTTCAATTACTTTTATAATGTCAGATCTGTGTATAGAAAAGGAAGCCTTGGCGCTTTCAATCGACGTTTACAGAAGAAAACCTTCTAAATAAATGGATTTTTACTACACAGTTCTGTTTTGTCCATCACTAAAGGTCTGTACAAGTAAGTCAACAGTATTTAAAGAACTGTTTATGAGTTAGACAAGAAGCTCTCTGTAATAATAATCAGTGAAGTGTTTTCCACGCTGTCCTCACCTTGAAGTTATTCTCCTGCTTTGCATCACAGCGCCTGCCTGCATTCACAAATATACATTGTGCGTGGGATTTTTAACTTTAAACAATGAGACCAGTCCGGCTTTGAGTGAGCTGGCATAAGCTCTTTATATCACACGCCTACTGAAAGAAAGACAATTTCCTGCTTCCTCAAATTACAAAAGCACACGGCCTGTTTCTTTACAATATGAATGATTAAAATAAACCCACATGTTCAGCTGTTCTCGCCACAGTGAACTCTTAGCTCTGCACCCTTTAAAGGAGCACATCTGTGGTTGTGCGTGATCATATTTTCGGGCAATTTCACCTTTATTAAAAGTTGAAAAAGATGTGAGGAAAGAGAGCCGAGGAATGACATGGAGCAAAGGTTCAGGCTGGTCATAGAGCATTGTTTATGTGTGATTTGCTGATTTTAGGAAGAGATATGTATAATAAAGGCTAGATGTCTTAAGGTGGAGTCTCAAAAGGGATCACCCTGAGGCCATCTTGACACGGGGCAGCTCTCTGGTGGAACCTGTGGTACGTGAAGGAGTGATCTGTACAAACGTAAATACTCTGATCTCGCTGAAATCTTGACGGATTTAAAAACGGTTTGGTTTATACAAATGTTATTAATGTGGCTACAATTCAAATTACAAAACTACAAATAAAATACAAAATAATTAAAATACTAATAGTTGCTGGCCGTGACAGTGTAACATAATTATCCATAAGTGCAGTGTTTTAACTACACCTCTGACGTTTATAACAAACCAAACCGTTTGAACATCGGTAGAAAATTGAGCAAGTTATGGTTATTTAAAAAGTACCTGCACCACTACAACACAATGTTATGGGTGAGCGAGCGCACCATACCAAGATGGCCGCCAGTGTGGCCGTGCGATTCCATTGGCCGGCGGCGCAGATGAGACATCTAGCCTTTATTATACATATCTATGCTTTTAGCAACAAAAACCAAACCTAAAAGTTAGATCAGCTTCTGGTTGTTGCACATGACAACAGTGGAATTACTTGAAACTCTTGTTTTCTGAAACAATCTGTGCTTGGTTTGCGGTTTCTAACTGACAAATGTTGATTTTTGTTGAACTTGCTAACTACTGTCGCTGGTAAATTTTGCTAGCTGTAGCCAAATAACTTCGCTAACGTTAGCTCCATGAGCCGGTTGGAAACAACTATTGGCTGAAAGGTTCTACCTCATAGTGGCATGTGCTATAGTATGCCAAAAGACTCGTTCTAAACTTACATGCAAGAATTTTTAACTAATTGACAATCAAGGCCAAGAAAAGTGAGAAACAGGAGTTTTTTTGTAATTTGGAGTGTAGAGACGCTAGCACGGTAGATCACTCTTACTTCACTCACAATAAGCCCTGTTGGCTGCTTCGCTTGATCATATTTCTGAATCATACACTGATTGCTCTCTTTGACAATACAAGAGTCAAGTCACGTCACGTTATTTAAACAGCACATTTAACCTTCTCAACCCTGAGCAGTTTCGGATTAATTTGCTTCTGTCACATTTTCAGTCACTGTGGGCTCATTTTTCACTGCAAATTAAAATCCTGCAACTTGATGGAAACAACACAACCATGTAGAGAAAACAAACGTGTCTGGTGTGCAGTATAATAACGTTATCATGCCATAAATCATTAAACAACAAGAAAAAACTAATTTATGTGATGCATGGTACAAAAATGGAAAAGACCTGGAGTTATCATGTACAGCATTTTTCCATGCGCCTCTTCTAACACACTGATTTATATGGTATCTGCTCTGACTTTGATTCGCAGCCTGAACGTTTTTAAAAAGTCAAAAAAGAGAAAATGTCCTTTACATCCACCAACAACACTCCAGGGTTGAAATTTTAGATGTCCAAGTATTTCAACGAGTGGCCGATAAAGGGTTAACGCTGCCTCTGGGCTGTAAAATCCAGTTCTATCCATTTCAACGTATGAAAAATCTTTACACAAATGCGCTTGTGCACGCAAACTGACTTCAAATGATTGTGCTAATTGATGCCATTTAGCACATTATTATTATCACACATGATGTGGGACGGAGGCGCTCTACAGAGACAGTCAGTAAATAGGAGAAGAACTCTTTTACATATTTAACATATTAGTGATTGTTTATAAGAGGCACGCCATTATTAGTGGAGACAGAGGCGGCATTCATACTGAGAAATCAAGGATGCAGTGTTGTTGTTACACATTTATGCAAAACAAATCTGATCAGAAGTAACCTCCAGGCAACGATACAAAAGAAAATGCGTTGCGGGAGGAAGGCAAGCAAACATTTGATCAAAGTTAAGAAGAGTGTCTGCGTGTTCTGCTTTTCATCTACACCCAACTTCGCAGCCTGGAAACAACATCCTCCAATCAAATATATTCAAATTTTTATGTACAGTAGCACATTGTGTTCCGCCAGAAATAGATGATGGATGTCATCATCGCTGTGGAGGGGTGTAACATCGCTGAGGAGGCAAAGAAAATAATTTAACAGCATGATTACGGCCGGACTGATGGACACCGTGCTGCTCGTAAAACAACATCATTTATCGGCTCAACGTTTTATTGGCAAATATGAAAACATTAAACAGTGGGTAGCTTTTAAAACTTGCTTTTTGCTGAAAGACTGCAGCTAGACCGCTGATAAAACGGGGCGCAGATATAATGTAAGATAAAAAATTAGAATCCGATGGATCCATAATCAAACGGGCACGTCGCTCACCCCCACATCTGGCTAAATGGCACAACCCAACTCGGATCATTAGATTTTACAATAGAACAGTTATTAAAATTACCTTTTGCAATTCAAATTCACAAACTAGAACCCTGGAGAGGTAATTTTATCATCTCCATATTCATCCACAGCAGTGTCAACAACACTGTTCTCCCCCCATGGATGTCATTAAATACATTACTTTCCCATGCCAATCCAAAAGACTAGTGCTGAGGCAAAACCTCCACAACTCAAAGACTTGGGTTATAATGAGCGGGTGCAGTCACATTTCCCTCTCTTCCATCACTTTGAAGGATCATGTTTGTTTTTCCACCGCGCTTTTCAATTAAGTAGACGGACCTGGACGGGGCGATCCGGCTTTAAAGGCGTTGACCACTAGATGTCAGAACGGGAGACGCTTTTGATGAAGCGTATGTTTGAAAAAGTTCATTTTTTTGATTTTGTGAAACCGGTTAGAATTTTTACAAGTTGGGATCAGATGTGTTGAGCGAAAGTGAAAAATCATCCTTTAAGAAAGCGAGACGCGACAAAACCTTGACTTAAATACCAGCGATTTTGTTATACTGTTTCAGAAGGGTTTTAAACCAGTTTTTATAGATTTAAAAGAAAAAAAAAACCTGTCCCGTCCATCCAGGGCTCCCGTGGATGTTTCTGAAAGGCTGTGACTTTGCAGGTTTTACAGAACAGATTGGGCAGCAGCAGCGTGTTAATGTGATTAGCCCTTAAGGCAGTTTGACCACAGTGGGAACAGATAGCCCGGGATATCTGGAGAACTCATAACGCCCCACTGTGTTTGGACTTGTCTGTGGAAAGCAAATCAAAGCACGTCCAGAGTCCAGCGGCGGCTACTTAAATGATGAATGATGAACTCTAAAGGTGTGGATGAGAGAAAATCTCCTCGGACCGTCTCTCCTCTAAACAAGCATTTTGTTTAAAGGGATTTCCTGATCAAGGTTTGTTTACTCCCAATCCGATCCCAGTCATTTAATATTCAGTATTTGTTGATACCTGATAACATTTTCCTTGATAATACACACTTCAAGTATTGTAGATTAACTGCAGTACCTGGTATCTGGTTACTGTTTTAGTGCCCAGAGGAGGCGGGCACTTTGGCAAACAGAGGGCATTGTGGGAGTTAAGCCAGTGAAGGAGCACCGTGACAGACTCATATGAGGCTTACTGACACCAGGCCAACAATAAAGTGTTAAATCTAGCTAGAATAAAATAGGACAGTGATCCTATGCCTCAGTAGCACATCTGGTCGCTGTTTTAGCAGGAGTTATTTGCATTCCTGTAATGTAGACAAAGAAATCAGGCATAGATTTGTTCCAATATTGATTATTTCAAATTTCCCCTCATCGCCATCTCTAGTTTGAAGCATGCTTTGCTTTATTGGTACACTTTAAAAAGTAATACCTCTGCTTACTTGAATCACATGAGTGTACTTTACTTATTTCTCATTGTCCTGTTCATTTAAGTCATGGACTGTGAGTATGAACTCATTTTTCCTTAAAGAGATACAAAACTAAGTAAACTTGAGTAAACTGGACTTGAAACGTTCTGTTCCTGGACTGAACACAGTGCACATGTGCAGCAGAGAGGTGCAGGAGAAGTTTCCAGAAACTTTACAGGGCTGCTGTGGCTCAGGTGGTAGAGCGGGTCGGCTCATGATCAGAAGGTTGGCCGTTCAATTCCGCCCTGTAGACTGTGTCATGGCCGCTGTGTCCTTAGGCAAGACACTTCACCCATGTTGCCTGGTGTGAATACGTATGAATGGATTGTGTGAGGTGGTGGTCGAGGGGCAGAATGGCAGCCAGGCCTCTGTCAGTCTGCACCAGAGCAGCTGTGGCTACAACCGTAGCTACCACCACCGGGATGAATGTGTGTGAATGAATAATTGACAGTGTAAAGCATCTTTGAGTGTCTAGAAAATTGCTATATAAATCTGATCTATTATTATGATTTAAGTTTCTAAACCTTGGAAAGATCAAGTTCATTATACTATTATGCTATTTTTAAGTTCACAAAATTTAGTAAATACAGCTACATTTTAAGTAAACTTTACAAGCAGATATGAAGTAAACTGAATTTAAGTCTAATGGTTATATTTACTTACCTTTTTTTTAGTGCAACCAGTTTCCAAATTCATTTAAATAATATCAACTTTTCACATTTTACAGTGCACATACGTAGTTGTGTGCTTGCAGTGCGGATAGTCCAATCGATTACAAATGTTGGCCTGTGAACATGCACATAGATCCTTTGCAGTTAAAAATGGATACAGAAAGCATGAATTGGCTTCAAGTCCACATTCAGCAAGTGGAATTTTTGGAAGGTTGATGGAACCTGAACCCTGAGGAGGACCTTTGTAGTGATGCATGTAGTGACTGGGGCTAAGCTAACATTAGCTGTTAACTGCTGCATACATCCAGTATGGCTAATGTTAAGTTAGTTTAATGCATTATTTTCCTCTTATTGTCATTATTTTGTTTCATGGTTTTTAATGCTGTTATTGTCTGTTTTATTTTATGTTAAGTACTTTGCGTGTATCCATCCATCCATCCATTCATCCATCTTCTACTACTTATCTGTGACCTGGATGCGGTGGCAGCAGTCTAAGCAGACCTGCTCAAACCTCTATCTCGCCATAGGTGGGGGTCAAACCGTAGATTAACAAGTAAATCAATTGACCTTTATGCTGGGCTGCCTCGCCACCACAGCAGACCGGCACCAATCCATCAGTCAGATAATCAAGACACCAAACTACTTAAATTCCTCCACATTCCTCCAATAACCTCAGATCTAGAGCTGATTCTTATTCTTAGATTTGGAGATTCTCATTCAGACTCGACTTCAAATGCGAGGTTGCTTCTTGATAAAGCCAACAAAAGTGTGTCATCTTCTTAAAGCAAAGATGTGATTCTGTGCCTGAGCTTGTGCTATTTTACTTCCAGTTTATTACTATTATTACCTCCTTTTGCGGTGAAATTACAACACTGGTTTCCATTTAAACTTTTCAATTCATGAAGAAATTTACCATAAAAGAGGAAAAAAAAAACACACACTTCTCAATTAACTGCAGGGATGCACTAAAACTCTACATGATATCTCACATATCAGAGCTGAGGCAGTTTTTTTCTTTACACACAACTTGATTAAAATGCCCCTCCTTAATCCCCAGCCTCCAGGCTACTCGACCTGCCACAAACACCCCTCTTGTCTCTCGCTGTTCCCTCGTTATCACAGCCAGCTTGCCTGTCCCAAATGCCCTTCCTCCACTTTGTGTGTGTGTGTGGTTTTTTTTTAATACACCATCTGCCTTGAAATGCCCACCTCGCATATCATTACAACTTCAACAGCAGCACTTCACCTGCGGGTTCGCTCTCATGATTTAGGGTTCTCTTGTTCAGAACGATTGAGAGGCGGCGACATGAGAACGAGCCTCGCGGATCGCTGAAATAACAAGCAATCGACGGCACAATCGTGAGGGTCGGGGCGAACGACATTCGTGTGACCACAGATTGGTCGTATGAAAGGAAAGCACTGGGAAAGAGGAGTAGATGAGCACAGGGACGAATAAAAGAAAATGGACCACAATTAGAGTAAGTGGGGTAGAGGGGACAGTCGGTGGTAATAGAGAGACAAAGACTGTGGTGCAAAAACTCTAAACTGGATCTGCTTTGATGAAGGGAGGCTGTTCTGGAGACTTTTTCTGAGAATCTAAACGAGTCATAAGAAGACAAATGGTAATCAACGTAAATGTGTTATGTTAGTAATAATCAAGTCAGTTTACTTTAAAGGCTCCTGACTGTGTTTTTGACCAATGGTGCAGAAGTGTTTCAATGAGTGGTTTCTCTTTTGGTTTGTATTGTACATGCAGGTAGCGCTTCACATTTTTACCGCAGACTTGAAGTTATTCTATCAGCTGACACTCCACAGCGATAACATGCAAAAGACGGAGCACTGTGTCAGAAAATGCCCTCCTTGGATTAAAATTTGTAGCTTGAGGTTTGTTCCGTTGCACCTTTAACCCCACTGCAGCGCTGTCCGGAGTCCTCCAGCAGCAAGGTGAGAAGTTAAACCACTGGAGGTCAATAAAGACAAGATATTCAGGGGGGTGTGAAGTTGCTCTTTACCTGCGAGACATTTTTTGTTTGCGTAACAGAAAGTTCCAAATCATATCTTTGACTTCAACTGCTGCATGCTGTTTTTTTCAATATATATATATGTGCATATACGTACGTTATATATGTATTTCTTATAAAAGATTTAAAAATAGACAAACATTGCAAGTCTAACCTTAATCTATATTAAAACCTGCAACTGTGAATAACCATAAATCTCTTTCTGTTTTTTTTTTTTTCAATTTTTTTTGTCAAGTGACTGTTAAAATACATTTACACATGTATTGTAATTTCACAAATATTTCTATTTTTTTACTTAATAGAAAAAAAGTTAAATTCAAATTTGTTACTGTAAATATACATAACCTTTATTTACCCTTCATTTAATATTAAAAAGCCCCAAAAATACGCATGATCTCAAAAAATAAATTAAGTGTATTTCAACTGTTGCGAAGTACTGAATTTAGTATTTTCTGTTATCTTAAATTATTTCATAGCATCCCAGCTGCCAGAATATCACAGTTTGTTTTTTTGTTTGTTTGTTTGTTTTATTGCTTGATGTTACCTATACATTTCCTGAAAAGCGGTATTGAACATGTTAATTCTGCTGTAAAGATGTTTGTATTAACATGGGCGTCAATGGTGATTGACTCTCTTTTGGAGCCTCAAGTGGCCATTTGAGGAACTGCAGTTGTTAACACCACAGATATGTATAATAAAGGCTAGATGTCTCGTCCGCGCACTGGAATGGAATCGCACGGCCACACTGGCGGCCATCTTGATACGTTACACTCGCTCACCCATAACATTGTGTTGTAGTGGTGCGTGTACTTTTTAAACAACCATAACTTGCTCAATTTTCTATCGATTTTCAAACAGTTTGGTTTGTTATAAACGTCAGAGGTGTGGTTATAACACTGCACCAATGGATAATTATGTTACACTCTCACGGCCAACAACTATTAGTATTTTAATTATTTTGTATTTTATTTGTATTTTTGTAATTTGAATTGTAGCCACGTTAATAACGTTTGTAAGAAACCAAACCATTTGTAAATCCGTCAAGATTTCAGCGAGATAAGAGTATTTACGTTTATGCAGATCACTTCACGTACCACAGGTTCCACCAGAGAGCTGCCCCGAATCAAGATGGCCGAAGGGTGATCCTGTTCGAAACGCCGCCTTAAGACATCTAGCCTTTATTATACATATCTATGGTTAACACTGCCTTTCTTTTTCGGCCTCCAAGGTTCCCCCTTGCTGTATTCACATAAAAAGAAGGTTTTTACCTCTGAGAAAGATGGACTACTTCCTCCCTAATTCCTGTAGTTTGTGTCACAGTTGCATTACTCATCAAAAAATGAGAACACTCTCTTTTTTTTGTGCAATTTCCCTTCCAAAAATAAGTAGCACTGACCTCAGTCAGTCAAGGTTCCTTCACTTTAAAGTTCTTTCCCTGAAATCTTACAGCGGTCGACACTTTAGCGACCATGACCAACAACTTGCATCGAGGATACTTTAGACAGCTGAGTCCAAGTCGTCACACTGCTTGCTAAATAGCTGCACTATCTTATTTGAAAGAAGTCAGTGAAGAAGGATTAACAGGGAGGATATATTTCTATTAACTTTGAATTTCAATTACAAGCAATATTATCGATTTGGCTCACTTGCCTGTTTTCGTTTTGGAAAAAAAACTCTGCTTCAGGGCTGCGACTAATGATTATACTCATTACTGGTAATCTGGCTGCTAATTTGTCAATGAATCTATTAATCTTTCTGTCTATAAAACGTAAGGAGATAGTGATGAACGTGTAATATGACAATCCAGAGCCCTGGGTGATGTATTAAAACTGAGCTCATAAACAGTCCAGAATATAAATATATTCAGCACAGAAATGCATCAGATATTTACATAATGAAAATAGCAAACTGTATCTTTGCTCAATAAATGACTTCAATTTCAAAATATTTGCAGATGTTTGTTTTGTTTTTTTCTCTTTTCAACTTCATTTTCACTAATTAAATGACTGTTCCGACTCTAGGCTGCTGCAACTATGAGAAAAAAAAAAAAAGCTGTTTCTTGCACGGAGAAGTGAAACTTTCTTACTAAAGGAGGATTTTTTTCTCTTATTCTAGGTCATTGTGAAAAGGTGGTCAGGAGAGAAACCAAATCCCTCTCCTCCTACATCATCCATCCCTGGCCTTAGCTACACATCACGCTCTTCATCTTCCTCCGCCGCCTCACATTTTTCTTCATTCCAGTCGCAGGCGTTCGTCTGTACGCGGTGGAGTCTGTGGGCAGCAACACACCTGGAAATGTTGTTTTTTTTCTTAATAGGGTTGTGGTGTTAATTAAACACTCCCAGTGATGCTAATGCTGATCGAAAACACAAGCTAAAACCGCTCGCAAGTGGGCCTTTTTGAGCATTATTCCTCAGACCTCCCATCGTCTTGAGTGGGATGAGACTCAGAACCATGTGACGAGACTCTGTCAACATTTCTGACAACTAAATCCAGCATGTGGGGGAAGGCCTGTAAATCTTTAGTCTAAATTTGGAGATATTTCAGGCTTGTTTTTCCAAGTATTTTTCAGGAGGAGGGGGGTGAAAAAGTGTTTCTCACTCCTTTCCTAATAATCTTCTTCTTCTTTGCATTCATTACCGGTTCTCCCACAAACAAATGTCTCCTCTCTGGCAGATTTGTGACTCTGATCCAGGGGCGTAATCTGTGAACAGCTTTGTCAACATCACTGGCTGCCTATTCAAGTTGCTGTTTATCGCCGTGTTCCAGGAAGATGAGGAAGAAGAAGAAGAAGAAGTGGAGATGGAGGTGAGAGGGAAGGACAGACGGAACAGTGAATGAAAGAGAAAAGCCTCGAAGAAGAAGAAGAAGAAGAAGAAGTGGGGTAGAGCAACAGGGAGAGGAGGGAATCGCTCAATCGTTTCTGCGGAGGGGAAAGAGGTATGAATATTCCAATTTTACCCCGCTCATTAGAGACGGCTGCCTCTTCCTTTGGGGGGAAAGCGCTGCTTGTGTTTGTTTCCAGCCTGATTATTTGCATGATGTATTCCGCAGCTTTATATTCAGTGATGGGAGAAAGATGACGTTCTGGCAGGCTGACAATGAGGCCTGAGGGGCGCTGAGGCAGGCACAGTCAGCTTTATTCAACGCAAAGATCAAAGGCCACACTTCTTTACCCCAAATTAGTCACCATTTCACAGTCGCTAAAGCTCCCCACCAACAGCTCCACGTACTCGCACAGCTCCTAAACAAAGCTCTTTGACTCCGAGAGCTGGCTGTTTTCGGGCCTATAACTAATCAAGTCCAAGAGAAGCCGGTTTACACAAAGTTATATTGGATTGCGTAATACGTCGGTCTTTTGGCGTCGACGCCGCCGATCATCACGGCGCTGCATGTACGAGTGAGTTCCAAATGGAACAGCAGACATGAGGAGGGGAAGACAAAAAACAGCCACCATTCAGCTACTACAATAAAATCAAGTCAATGACATTACGGTGATGGAAGTGACTTTGTCTTCTCTATGAACCTAAATCAGGCTCTGCCCCTGACTGCGATGCCACAACGCTGCTTGTGGCTCATGTCCCCGCTAATAGCCCACATAATGCTCGGTAATCACGTCGACTGTGACGATAATGAAGGCAATGGTGATAATGGCTGCTGTGGCTGCACTGCAACTGTAATGTAAGAACGAGAGCGCCGCGTTTCGAGGCAGCGGACTTCAACCAACGCTCGGATTCATTTAATTCCTTCGGTTTCGACTCGTGCAAACAGAACTTTCTCCCTCAGCGCTGAGTAACGCTCACTCGAGTCGAAGCTATGCCTCATTTTAATGATGCTTTTTTTATGAATATTTTTATTGTTATTTCAAAGTCCTGACAAGTTACACTCATCATGTATGACAAAGAATGCAAGCTGTTTATGCAATTTGTCTTTTTGTCTATTTTCTCTTGTCTTTTATGTGTGCTCCATTTTGATCATCTATTTATGCCTTTTTCTTCTGGAAAAAATAATGATGATGAGAGGAACACAACCTACATGTAAATCTGATTTGTTTTCCACATGAACAAACCAGAGATATCAGGGAAACTTTAATGAATATACAGCATAGTTAAGTTGTTCAACCCACCGATGCTGCTGTTTGTTAACTATCAACTACATTCTAAAAAAAATAATGAAGGAGACCCGTTACCACCTGTTAACAAAACGCAAAATGTAAATGAATTGACTCAGATGAAGCTGGAAGCATTGTTTAAATGAGCTGTGTTGACATAATAAAGATACTAATTACATCAACTCAATATTGTGTGTAATTTATGCACTGATTGAATTAGAACTGCATTCAAGTAAATTGATGAAATTGGTGTGATACCTTAATTTTTCTCTACTTTCAGTTCAGGATTCTTTCGTCCTTAAAAACTTAAAAACTAACGTTTATGCCACCAGTTATTAAGTAATTGGTGATTTAAAAAAAGACTGATTGCATTGAAAGACGAATATGGCTCATTGGTTGAACATGATTTCACTAGAAGTTGGTTTAACTCAAAAAGACTGATGCAGACGGTTGCGTTAATCTTTTTGTTGAGCCCAAACATTTGTTTTTGAAGTGTATTCTCAGATTGTAGCTTCTCCAGTTTTAATATTTTGCTCTTTTACTCAGATTTTAAACCAAATATAAGTTTGGAACTGCTGGTGAAGCTAAACAGGACATTTACTTTGACTGGCAGTGATGGGGGCATTCTTCCATTTTCTTCTAACATTTTATAGATCAAATGATTATTTAACTTCGGAAAAAATACAGAATATTAATGAGTTGCAGTCCTGAAATGCTTGATGTTGACAAAACAATACATTTTTCCACGCAGGGGCTTCACTCTGACTGATTTTCAGTTTAAACAAACAAAATGTTAATAATTTCTCTTTGTGCTCTGTAGATTTCTCTATTCTGCCATGTGACTGGGTCTTTCAGTTTGTGCTGACATAATGCAAACACCTTGACACCTTTGTTGTAGCCAGGTCAAGATGAAAACAGATATAACGCCTTCCCTCCTGTGCGCCTGTTGTTGCTGATGTTCATGCTTAGCTGCTCATTGGTTGATTTCATTAGAAGTTGGTTTAACTCAAAAAGACTGATGCAGACGGTTGCGTTAATCTTTTTGTTGAGCCTAAACATTCGTTTTTAAAATGTAATTCTTAGATTTTAGCTTCTCCGGTTTCAATATTTTGCTCTTTTACTCTGAATCATGTCATTTTAAACTGAATACAAGTAAAACAGGACATTTTCTTGGACTGGCAGTGATGGGAATTTTCCTTTTTTATTTTTTCCAAACAATTTATAGATCAAATAATTATTTCACTTCAGAAAAAATACAGAATATTAATTAGCTGCAGTCCTGAATTACTTGATGTTGACAAAATAATAAATTTTTCCATGCAGGGGCTTCACTTTGACTGATTTTCAAACAAATATGCTTCAGTTTAAACAAACAAAATGTTGCTAATTTCTCTTTGTGCTCTGTAGGTTTCTCTATTGTGTCATGTGACTGGGTCTGTCAGTTTGTGATGACATAATGCAAACACCTTGACACCTTTGTTGTAGCCAGGTCAAGATGAAAACAGATATAACGCCCTCCCTCCTCTGTGCCCGTTGTTGCTGATGTTCGTGCTTCGTTGCTCATTGGTTGATTTCATTAGAAGTTGGTTTAACTCAAAAAGACTGATGCAGACGGTTGCGTTAATCTTTTTGTTGAGTCTAAACATTTGTTTTTAAAGTGTAATTCTTATATTTTAGCTTCTCCAGCTTCAACATTTTGCTGTTTTACTCTGATTTATATCATTTTAAACTGAATATAAGTTTGGAACTGTTGGTGAAGCAAAACAGGACATTTTCTTGGACTGGCAGTAACATTTTATAGACCAAATAATGATTTCACTTCAGAAAAAATACAGAATAATCATTAGCTGCAGCCCTGAGTTGCTTGATGTTGACGAAATAATACATTTTTCCATGCAGGTGCCTCACTTGGACTGATTTTCAATTTAAACAAACAAAATGTTCATAATTTCTCTGTTCTGCCATGTGACTGGGTTTAGGTTTCTTTCACTTTGCACTGACATAATGCACCTTACCACCTTTGTTGTAGCCAGGTCAAGATGAAAACATATATAACGCCCTCCCTCCTCTGTGCCCCTTTTTGCTGATGTTCGTGCTTCGCTGCGTTCAAACACCACGCGGTCCAAAAAAAAATAAAAAATGTTCCAGGAGCCAGTTCTGCACCTTCGAGCATCATTTCATCAACTCCACTGGATGCCCTTAATGTACTGCATAATGAAATGCAGCAATGAGCGTGCAACAGCTTTAATTTTAGATAAATACAAAATACACAGTCGGGCTGCACGTTGCGTCATAGTGAAGCAGATTGTGCCTGATTAGGCTTCACGCGAGTGTGATGCCTTCCCAGCATGACATCCACCTTCCCTCGTTTTCTCAACTCTCCCACTCTCTTTTTCGCCTTTTCTCTCCCAATTCTGACTCCCTCCCCTCCTCCCCTCCTCCCCTCACTTTGCAGGAGAGCCTGCAGTCACATTAGCTCAGAGCAATGACTTGCAACAGAGACACCTCTGTGGTACATCAGCTATCTATAGATTTTAGCAGACACACACAAAGTCTGTTTCTGAGAAGGAGTGTATTTTCTGCACATATCCCCTTGCTAAATACTGACATGTGTGCACGACAACAATTGCGCATATTGCGGCGCGGTTTCGTTCGGCGGCTTGATGGCAGTTTGTAAGTGACAGGCGATGAATCAGTGGAGACCGAGAGAATAGTGAGAGAAAGAGATAAGGAAGGAGTGCAGGTTTAGAGGAGAGAACGCCGTGAATGTGAAAAGGAGAGTCGAGGTAAATAAGAGGCACAATTGAGAGGTGAAGGAGAAACAGGAAAACGCAGCTTCGAGGAGGAGAAAAGCAAGATGTTAAGCTTTTACAGCCAATGTTGATCATTAGCAGCTTCTGTGAAAACCTAAATTAAGGTGCGGTGATACGGTTAAATGCATTTTTCCATGTCTGAAAATGGTATATTAAATCATCAGACTGCAGCGATAAACTGTGATTCGGTGCATGACGTGACTACAAATGTTCCTTTTTTTAATTACAGTTTGCTTCCGAGACCCCAGAGGGCACAAGAGGCCAAAAGCTTAGACTCAAAAGTCATTCGCTTAAAGCCGAGCTGTCTAAGACTAAAGACGTATTAACTGAAGCAACCCCACTTAGATAATAGTTCTTGCCTGAATGTATTCACTGACATGAAAAAAAAAAAAAAGAAGGAAGAAAAAAAAAAAAAGGCTGAAAATTATTCAAATGAAAACGAAGGCATTAGATGATAAGATCGTGTCATGCCATGCAATTCCACTCAAAGTCAGAATCAACAGCATTAATGAATTATTACCCAGCTCCGGTCGAATAAGTACAAAAAAACATGTTTTTACACAGAAAGAAGGCAAGAAAGCAGCAAATGTGATGGTATCTTTGGAATATTTCAGCAAAATCTGTTGGAACTATTATTGCAATGTCACATATGACAACCAAAAAGTGTACTTTATTCTTAAATGAGTATTAAAAATGATGTCTTGTTGTCTTTATACTGAGCTGCCCCATCGGTTTGAGCAAAATTAAAACACCACAACAAATACTGGATGGATTGCCATTAAAGATAATTCCTCTAGCAACACCAGCAGGTTGAAATTAGCGGTTTGAGGTGCATGAATCTGTGTATGTTCAGTATTTGGGTGCATGATTGAACACAGACATGTAGCGTTCTTCTACTTTAGAGACAGTTATTAAATGTTTGCAAGCTAACAAACATGATAACATCAGTGTTAGTGTTGTCAATGTGTTAGCATTTAGCTCAAAGTGCTGCTATACGTTAACCCAGGGGTGTCCAATCCTGGTCCTCGAGGGCCACAGTCCTGCATGTTTTAGATGCTTCTCTCTTCCAACACACCTGATTCAAATGATCAGCTCATCATCAAGCTCTGCAGAAGCCTGAAAACGATCCTGATCATTTCAATCAGGTGTGTTGGAAGAGAGAAACATCTAAAACATGCAGGATTGTGGCCCTCGAGGACCAGCATTGGACACCCCTGCGTTAACCCATAATCACAGATTTGTTTGATCTATTTGTCAAATATTGCAGATTCTGAATCAATAGCATGATGAGAAATGACAGTAGAAGTTTCAAGCTTTTACCTTTAACAGTTCCTGAGATATTGTTAAACAAATTTAAAAAAAAAACACAGACAAATAAATAAATGTGTTAAAAGTATGTTGACGGGCAATCTTACATCATGCTAATTGTACGCTAAAAAGTTTTACTGGTATCCATATTTCATGCTATAAAAACTTTAGATAAATCAGAGATGGTCAAACAGAAACTGAAAAATGTGATGATTTAAGATGGAATGACCCATAAAGAAATATTACAAAAGCACACAGGAAGCAACTTCACTGTCTTCATTGTTAGCTATCACATTAAAATTTAAAAGATACTTCAAAAACAAATTGAATCCAGTCATTTATAAATCCATATAAAACAATGTGAGAGTCCGATGCTTCAAAAGTACTTCAGAGAGAAAGAAAAGTAGAAATTGTAGTGCTAGAAAACAACCTGTAAACTACAACAGCTCATTATCAGCTGAGGTTTTGCAGATTTAAGTTGAGATATCTTGTTGTTTTCTCATTTCTGGCACTATTCTGAAATATTTTAGCTTTAAACAAAGGGTAGGGGCATTTTTAAAATCAGATCTAAAAGGGGAGGACAGTGGTGTGAAGCTCTGCTGGGTCTCTGTGGTGATGGTACCATTTATAACTCGATAAATGAGGGTTATTTAGCCGCCAGTTGCAGCTCTATTGATAAGCTTTTGCTCAAGTAGAAAATTAAATGAAGGTATTTTAAGCAATCAAGTTTTTTTTGTTGTTTCTTTTAAAGATACAAATAATAATAATTTTTTAAAAAGCTTCACAAGTTGCTCGGTTCCTGGCAAGAATCCCACTGAAATCAGCCGACTGGTGCAATGGGCTAATTGAGCATCACCTGACTAACACCTCGCAGGTTGTAGTTGTCTCTCCGCTTGTCTCTGAGGCCGGTTAACAGCAGCGCACACAAAGGCCTTGGAAAAGTTGCAAACACCACTTAATGTGCAGTTAGGCTAAAGCAGGTCCAGACAGTGATGTACACTGAGTGTATCTGACATGCAGATGTCAGGCCGACTCTCCATTATCCCACACTGAACTTTACACACACAGTCTGGTGAACTCACCTGATCAAAGTCACTCATTCATGCCTCTCTCTCCGCCACACTCTGTCACTTACACTCCCGGGAATCTAAAGGGGACACACACCTGCGGCTGTAGATGGCCTCACTAAACAGGCTATTAGGATGCATTCAGGGATGACAGGGACGGCTTGTAATGCCTCTATAATCACAAAGGCCGCGCTCAGATCGACACGTCGCCGAAACCGCTCCTGCATTCAAATCTAAATTTAAAAAGTACCGGTGGGATTTTTAATTTAAAATTTTCTAGAATATTTGTCGATTTTGGAGCAGAATCTTCCGCCACCGGTAGAAGCCGGTTTTAGCATTTCGCCGCCTGCTTGAATCTGGTTCAGCTCTAACTGAAACTGAGATGTGCCTTAATTTTAACTGAGCACACCCATTTGGTGTTTCATTGTTGGGGGGAAGAGGAGCAGCTCAGCGCAGAGAATGATGTCGGAGACAGCGACGGCTTCTGCAGAGTTTAACCGAGCACGGCAGACGACATGCCTAAAGACTCCGAAGAGTTACAGCCATGAAACCACATAACCCTCACGGTATCAAATCCAAAATTGAATTTTCTGCTCTGTCGCATGTTGCTTGTTGAGATGGAGACGAGGCGAGGGGAGGAAGGGGAAGCAGAGTGGGGGGTGGTGGTGGTGATGGTGGTGGTGGTGGGGAGGCATTCTTTGAATCTCTTAACCTTTACGGCTTGTTGCAGTATCAAGCCCCGCGGACAAGATCGGACGCTGACACGTTTGTCGAGGGATGACAAATTAGCTGTCCTTCCAGATGCCTGATTGCCTGACCTTTATTCACTAAGTGGTGGTGGTGGTGGTGAAGGAGCAGGGGGGGGGCTGACAGCGGTAAATGGTGCCCGTGTCAATGAGGGGCCTGCACAGGAAACGCACATCTCACCCTGTCTATTAGCCCTCACCATGACGGAAATATATATAATCAAGAGCTGAGTGTCTTCTGTTTTTCCTTTTTGACGTATGAATTTACTGGGAAAAAAAAACCAAAACAACAAAGCAGTAATTTCTGTCAGTCTGTTGTTTTAAATCTTCAGCAAGCGGTTGTTTTTCTGAATATTTCGTGTACATAAAAGGAAAATAAAATCCAATGATTTATAAACGCATATAAAACAATGAGTGAGTCCGATGCTGCAAGAAGTGCTTCAGAGAGGACGAAAAGTTAAGAAAATGAAAAAACCAAACAGCTCGTTATCAGCGGAAGGTTTGCAGATTAGAGTTGTTGGTTTACTAAACTTAATCGGTGAAGCTATTTTGAAGTATGTGAGCCTCGAAAGTGGGTTGTTGCACTTTTAAAATCAGATCTTAAAGGTGAAGACAATGGTGCGGAAGTGCTGCGGGGTGTTTTTATTGATCACAAACAGGCCTCTTTTGATTCTGGATGTGTTGTGTGTTTGTGGCATCGCAGACGGCTACAAATGGCTGCAACACCAGAAATTAAAATGCATGTCTCCCACAAAAACAAATAACAAGAGTATGGTTTGTGCAAAAATGATAATGCCCGTAGACTGATGCCAGTGTTGGGACCATTTTTACCCATCCAACTCTGAGATTAAAGCTTAAACTAAAAGGATTTTTGCGGCTCAGATATCATTCCTGGCATGTGGCGTTTTGAACCAATAGGTACAAATGTTAACTGACAAATACAGGATAGCTAACTTTTTCATGTAACTAAGAATTGCTGTGGAATCCAATCACAAACTGTATTATAATGTTCTTTCACTGTAAGTATGTGTTGTGTGCTTTAGACAGCACAGCTTATTAGGTTGTTCTCAATGCTGATAATGAGTTAACAGAGTTCAGCTGCATGAAACAATAAGAGTCGACATGCCTCGTGATGCAAAAATAGCCAAACATATCTGTAACGTTGTCATTTCTGTCACAATCATCTGTGATTTTTCTATTGATCTTATGTTTTCTTTATGTATATATATATGTTGTATTTTCCTTTCAGAAATGCTATTCTGTTTTGTAATTGTGCTTTTTACTTGTTTTATGAATAAATTTAATTCTTTATTGTCTTTTTAATCTATTTTTTCTAGGTTTTTTTTTTCTTTTTTTAAGCTTTATTTCTCTCCATGAAGGTCAAACCGTATTATTATCTCGTTATTATCAGCTGATCGATCGTCTGTGAAGAATTTGAACTGTACTAACCTGTAGGAAAGGTGTGACACAAATAAAGCTGGATTTATCTGTTTAAAATTACTAGTATTTTAAAGTTTATCTATTAAATTATTTGGGGGTTTTTAGATTTTGCTCTTGTCCATAAAAATGGGTAAAAATCTCACAAATCTGTGGCTTGTTGTCACTCCTTTTTGACTTTTTGTTGTTAGAGGCCAAGGCAGAAAAAAAACATGAGAAAAATTGATTAATTATAAAAAAGAAGTATAATAAATGCAGTTCTTGAAAATGTCTGTTTCTGTTTGTTTTACTCCATGCAGCAACAAAACAACCCAAAAATGTAAGAATCCAGCTTCTTCTAATCACTTGGATAACACAATCTGTCATTTTAATTATTTTAATTATGGTTTAGGGACAAATAACCAGAAAGTGATGCGTATCAGTATGAGGCTGACACGGACAGAAAATATTAAAATTATTCATAAAAACTCAAATTACTGCACGTAGCGCCAGAAAACAGACGAGCTAAAATAAAGACCTTGAGTCGGGCTGCAGAGAAATCCGGTCTTTCACCGACCGAAATGAAACTGGCTATCAGAATCCGTCGCTAAGTGGGACTGCAGAGAAGCGACGATGTTCAGAGAAGTACTTTTGCGCAGCTTTATCAATTAGATAGGACACACGACTACAAATTTCACACTGAAGTACCTGTTAACTACTCCTCTGACAATATGACACACAGCCGCCCACACACAGCGCATGCCAGCCTTCATCTGTGTCACACTGAGCGCGCTCGCTCGCTCAACATGTTGATGTCGTCTCGCCATCTGATGGCCGTGACTGACACGGATGCTCACTCGCAGCTAATTTTAACGAGCTATCAAAGCGTTCAGCTACCAGTTCACGTGTTTGTCCACATTTTACTACTTGTAGATTTAATGTAAGACGCTGCAGTCCGATTGTGATTTCTAGTTGATTTGGAGACAAATTCTGGTTGCAGATTTGGAAAAAGATTTGGACTCAGGCATCAAAGTGTGATATTTTTATCCGTCTACTAGCAGCTACTGACCAGGGTCGGGTTCGGTTCAGATCTGTTGTAGAGGTGCCCATTTATTTATTTTACTGACACTGTGAACTGAGAAAATAGCTCCGAACGAGATGGACAGCTGCAGCGGAGGTGTTTGGTGGAGGGAGAACTGAAGTGTTAGACTACATAATGATTTGGCTGGTGGCTTCGACACAATAAAAAAAAAAAAAAGAACCCTCTAGATTATATAACCGGTGCATGTTTGAAAGTGAATAAAAAGCGACGAGGGCTCAAGAGGATGTTACTGAAATGTCACAGGGTGAAGAGGCACAAAAACAACACCACTTACAAATAACTCGCTCAAAATTCTGATGAACTCGTTGAGGCAAACAGCCCCACACGCAATCATCCAAATGTTTAACATAAAATGTACATCATTATCTTCTTGCGTCGGGTGTGGGGAAATGTCAAGGTCGTCCTACATCGTACTGTTAAAGTGGTCAGTTTTAATTAAGGGTGAAAACCCAACATATGGGGGATAACACACATTGATATGCATTGTCGGCTATGGAAGAGTCTGAGAGGAGAGTAAGTGGTGCTAAACTTGAGGTGATTGTTATTTTATACTAAAGCATTACAGAATATAAAATGGCTGGACATGACTTACAACAGATATTTCAATACAAGTACAGCACATCAACGAGTATCGTTTGGGGCCTTAAATTAACATTTTGAGAAACAGAATTATTTGATACCAGTTTGTTTCAGCTTTGGTAAATCTGTCATTAGCACGCCTTCTTTCACGCTTTTTAAAGTCAGTTTAGGAAACACAACCGTCTGAGTTGCGGCACTGCAACAACCGTCTGAAGATCAGCAGCGTCTCTGTGCAGTCGACTGGCTGACTTTAATCCATATCCTGCATGTGAGATGTTTAGGGAACATCTGTGAATTGTAGCGTCAATCGATAAGCAGATATTTAGCCCAGAAGATGCACAATGTTCAGTAAAAAGTGCCATATTTAAGTCTTATTTTAATGCCGATTTGTAGCCCAACATGGAAGTGAAAGCAGTGCTCTGTTTGTTTAAATGTGTTTTCATTATTCCCATTTATTATGTCGAAGTGTTTATGGAGGGCTGCAAGGTGGGCAGTGGTTAGCACTGTTGCCTCGCAGCAAGAAGGTCGCTGGTTTACGTCTCGGTGAGGACACCCAGGATCTTTCTGCGTGGAGTTTGCATGTTCTCTCTGTGCAGTGTGGGTTCTCTGGCTTCCTCCCACAAGGTCCAAAAACATGTTGAGGTTAATTGGTGATTCTAAATTGTCCGTAGGTGTGAATGTGAGTGTGCTTGGTTGTCTGTCTCTAAGTGTAGCCCTGTGATAGACTGGTGACCTGTCCAGGGTGTCTCCTGCCTTCACCCTGAGCCAGCTGGGATAGACTCCAGCCCCCCATGACCCTCGTGAGGATTAAGCGGTGTACAGATAATGGAAGTGTTTATGGAATATCTGGTTATGTCCCAATGTGTGGTTTGCTTGTGCATGTCATGTATCAGTTAGAAAACTGCCGGTAGCTGCAGCTCGAGCAGCAAAAAGACACAAAATCAGCTTAACTTTAGGCTCTGAGGTGAATGTTACAGTCAGATAACTGGCTGTAAATAAGTGTAAGTGGATTTTCAGATTAGTTTTAGAGACTGGTGAAGGTTTGAGGGCTGCTGGGGGTATTTTATTAGCTGCAGTAAACTTGGAGTACAGGCATTTTTAGAGCAGTCCTATGTTGGGGTGCTCTGACAAGCAAACACATCATGGAAATGTATTATCAACATCCGTTCTCTGTATAAGCAGAAAAAGATGCAGAGAGCAATGTTAAGACTAAACCCACAGTCCTGATCTTACAGATATTCTCATACGGATTTCATTACATTCGTGCACGGACGGGTCAAAGTTGGTTCGGCGCCACGTGTTGCTGCCACTAAGAGCAAGACAGTTAGTCTCCAGCAGAACACTGCTGGAAAGAGACTCCGGTTTCTAAATCTAATTTCAGTATTCAGTGAGCATGAATACCTCGAACACCTCATCACGGCGTACCGTCTAATCTGCCGAGGCTCGATGGAAGAAAAAATAAACTTGTTTGAGCAGACATTTTGCAGCCCCTCTCTTGTAGAGAAAGAAGAGGGGGGAAAAAATCACTTGAATTTCTTGTGAAAACTCGGGTTGCAATAATGCGATAAAAAAAAAAAAAAAAAAGACAAGACTGGTCGGGAAGTTTTAACTAAAGCGTGAGGTTATTGTTGCCTGTGAGCAAGAACACGTTATCAATTTTCAGCGTGCAGCGGAGCTTTTTCCGGTAACAAACGCCAGGTGGAACGGATCGCGGCGATTCCTTAACCTTGACTTTTCCCCGTCCTTCCCTTGTACAAGTCTAAAGGTTGCATGTTAAGCAGTTCTACCCACAGTAAACTTTACCAAAGTGCATCTTCTTCTACCTAATTGAGTTAGAGGATGCCATCTCCTTTGAGAACAGGACATTAAGCTTCCCTCTCAGGGAACGGCGGGGAAAGTAAATCACTTTTAATTAGAATAAACCTTAAGATTAGATCTGGCCTTTCCCTCCCAGTCATTTGCATAGCTCCTCTCAATACCATGCAGGCGCCGCTGGCTGATAAGTGGGATTTGGCACTGAGAGAGGAGGAGAGGTGCTGGGGACGGAGCCAAATATGTTCAACAGGTGAATTAAAAAAAATGTGCGACACCTTTTTATTTTTTATTGCGGGACGCACTTTATGATTTACGTGACATAGAACGGAATAAACTCGAATGACACTTTAGGAGGGAGACACTCAAAGTCTTGGAAAGATCAGGCGAGGGCTTATTTAGGGAGTAATTAATGAGATTTGTGCTTAAGACATCAATTGTGGCGTTCTCATGTGAATACGGGTTTATTTAAGTGGTTCAATTTGCATTAATATGAGTGTTTTTAGGATTTTAAGCCTTAAAAAACCGAATCAGATTAAATCAAAAATACTGGAGATATGCTTTAAAGCTTAATTATTTTATTTAGTGTTTACTTCTATGAGCTTTACAACCAATAAATACTTCAATTATTAATGAATTTGATGGTTAATTTACTCATTATTTGATTGATTGCTTAGTTAAGAAAACAAAAAAAGAGATAGAGACATCTCTAAATTGTTAAATTTGTCTGATTAAATACTTTTTTGCATAAATAATGAATTGATTTCAGTTTAAATTTTAATTATATGTCATTTTAAAGGTGATGTTTAGGGTTGGGAATAAAAATTTGGGTTTTATATATTACAAAACGATTAAATATCTCAATTAAACGCACATAATTGGTGAAAAAATGACGCCTCTATACACTAAAACTGATATTTAAGGTGAGCAAAGACAGTTTCCAGCTTCAACAAATGAATGTGAAAACCTGTAGTGGCAGTTATGCTCCGTAGGTCACCCATCTGAGTTAAGCAACATCAACAAAAACAGTGTTTTTTTTGCAGACGAGGTCTTTAATCTTCATCCCCCCTTTAATTAGAAATAAACAGAAATGTTTTTTTATGAATAAGATCTATTTGTTTTCTCTCACCTTGGTACATTTAATTATCCCGAAAGTAAACCACTCATCCTCACACACCTTGAAATAAGCAAGCGAACAATGTAAAAAGCTTTCATCATAAACCGCCTCGCACTCCCAACCTCTTTGTCACTTTCTGCCTCTCCAGCGACGGAGAAAGGACTCAGTGTGTCACCAGCCTAAATGAAGCTCGCCTCCTTTGTTTTCTTAATTAAATGAAGAAAGCCAGTGGAGTTATTTTTAGCCCCGTAAAGGTTCCCTGCGACTGGCTTTATGTATTTGATCTCTGGGAACATCTCAAATAGGCTTAGAGGTTTTGTGGCTGTAAATGACAGCTGGCAGCTGCAGAGATTTAACCTGCAACCTTTTTGTTGTTAAGTCTGCGAGAGATGAGAGAGGCGAGGAAGGGAAGGAGTAGAAAGCCGGACACGCGGCGCATAAAGGGAGGAAGAAAGGACGGATGAAAAGGCGAAAACACAACAGAGGCGAGTGACTGAACCCCGCTGAGGGAGACGTGAAGGGAAGGTGTCCCGATCGCCGCTCATTCAGAGGTGACAGTCCATCTGTCACCACGCTAGAAGTCCGCAGGGGGATCAATGTCTGCTGAGGTGGCCAAACCAAAAGCTATCTGCATCCCCATTAGTATTCCTGCGCGGTGGGGCCAGGGCCGTCCGCTGCATCGGCCTCCCAGCGCAACCGGCAGCGCAGGTGCCACGTCGATAGATTGATAAGACAAGCCAGACGTGGCCCTGGAAAGCCGGCGACTGGACGAGTGATTTAACCCCCTTCCGAGATAAACTTTTGGGGTGTGACACGAGCAGCAGACAGGCACTTTCATACATACATAACGCAGGCAAATGCGCGCCGGTAGACACACTTAAGCGCCCACGCTGAGAGCAGATATGGACATCTTACAAGGATGAATGGCCGCCCCGCGAAGGACGGCAGGACAGCATAATAAAAGCCAGACGAAGCATTAATCCTCCTTGTGGGGTTCGCTGATGTTTGCAGCATTATGGCAGGCCGCTGACATTTTTCACGTCTCCGGTGTTTGTGTGTGCGCGGGGACCTCAAATTAGAGGGCCAACGGTAAGTGTAATGCTAAATCACCGTGTGCCTGGCATGTTGTGTCATCATTATTGTACAGGAGCTCGTACCGGGTGTGTGTGGTTGGATTAAAACATGAGAAGCTCCGGCCAGGAGATGGTGTTAGCATAAACACTAGCACTAGCGTAGCTTATCTGAAACAAAATACAAGCAGCTCTGAGGTTTACTTGTCGGCATTTTACATGTTATTTAGTCTTATTTGTAGCTGTACACTGTATAAAAGAGACTTTCCTTTAACAGTTTTAAATATGTAGGTGTTTTAATTCAGTATTTATTTAACTTCAGTATACTCGCAAAAAAAAAAAATCCTAATTTACATGTAAACTGTAAAAGAAAGCGGCTAAAAATGTAAAAATCTGTATTTTATATAGATATATTTTAGATTTTTATTGAATTTCCCTTCTGGGATAAATAAAGTATTTTTCATTTCATTTCATTTACAAATGGTATTATATTCTTTTACAACATTTTACCCTTAAATGGTTAAATGAAACTACTTTGATGCATTTAAATCAGCAAAAATGTTGTACTGATTTGTACATAGTTGCCATTACTTGACAGAAAAAATATACATATGAAGAATTAAAAAAATGTTAAATGATACTTTAAACTGTTATTTTACAAATGTACCCTGTTTTGTTAAATAACCAATAATATCTAATCACAGAAATAAAGCATTAATTTATTTAATGCTCTTTTACAAGTATTTAGAGAAAATGTATGTATATTAAGTATATCAAAAAATGTCAAGCAGTTGTTTTGTTAAATTACCAAAATTACATAACTGCAGACAAAAGCCCTCCCTAACCACAGCAGCATAATACAATTAAAACATTTAAATGTAATTTTGTGCGCAACAACAAATTAAAATGTCCTGACAACTCTGAAGGAACTTTTTCTACAAACAACTCCACTGGACTAAACCTGGAATCTGTTGATGAAGCCACTGCTGCTGAGCCTCGTGTCTGAATGCACATTTCACTGTCCACATAAAGAAGCACCTGGTGTTTCCGCTGCCGTGTAATGATGCAGGTATTTATTAAAGTCACAGGAAAAAATCTGAGACATGAAAAACATTCGGTGTGTTGCCCCCTATGAGGAGAGTTAGGAAAAATGTTGATTCTTTGTATGTAACACATGACAGGTGTCTGGTGCCTTCACGTTCAGACCTCAGTGCCTAAGCCGTTGCTTGATGTTTACCTTGGACAAGAATCGTCCGTGAGTGTTCATTCTATGTTTTGTAATATGTTAGATGTCACATATTAGTTATTAGAATTACACCTTTGTGTCGATAGTTTTGGTAACTTTATTTTCTCTATCGTTTTTCTGTATAGCTTTACAAGACTGAACAGGAAAGCAAATTAATGGAAGAAAAACGAATACATTGCTACGGTCTCAGAGAAGCATGCCTTGTGACTTCCTATGTAAGCTAACTGTCTAGCTCGGAAGCGTCTAAGTGAGGGCAGTATGTTCAGTAACACCTCAACAACATCGATCCAACACGTTTCCGATCAGCCTGATAGCTGCATTTTGACAAATATGTCAATAAGTCATGTAATAGGTATGAACGTAGCGCCTGAGAGACGGTATGTGATGTAAAAAGACCTGAAACAGGTTCTGACCCGATGAAAAATCACAGGCGATGTGTCCAGATGCATCAAGACAAAGTAGTGTCTGTTTATGTGTAACAGAAGTAAAATAAAAAAAAGGACACCAAAGTTGATTTGGGACTCGGCGCTGTTTGTGTATGCACATCTGCTGCTGAGGCAAACAGAGGCTTTTGAACTCGGCAGTTTTCATTCTGGACTAATCTCTGTGCAGAAAGGGAAAGAAAAAGCCTGAAACACTACAAACAACTACTGTTGCTGTAAGAAATAACTTTATTGACTGCGATACATCTATGGGCTGCATATTTCTATTTACATTCCAACATACTGTCCTCTCCCTCCTACACAACCAACTGTCCTCTCTGTTGCATTTACGCCAAATATATGCTCTAAATATTCTAAATAATCAATCAGTGGCAGCCTCAAGACTTAGAGAAAGCCTAACTGGGGGTTGAGTAACAGAAAAACATTGAAAATTGGCAGAATAATAACATAAATCTGTTGCCGGGGCTCAAAGAAATAGGACATATTTGACATATTTTCCACTGACAGGCTGGTATTTGTTCGCCCAAGTATTGGTGCAAATACACTCTGACTACATTAATGTTCCTTTTCAATACTGTATGTATACATGTGAAGAATATCAGGCGATATATTGGTACCATTTACTCAATAAAAGTCCCAAATAAGTGCCCCAGAAATCCAGTATTGGTTCAGTTTCTCTTGTTATTGAACAGTATTCCCCCAAATTAAGCAGCTTACAGTTGTTTTTCCTGCTCATAAACTTATTACAAGCCATTTACGCAGCTTTACAACAAACAAACAGCCACCGTTGACCACTATTAAAGCCACAACAACAGACGAGGACGGTAACTAAAAACCAACCTTTGTGACTTAAACAGGGCCACCGGCAACAAAAACCTTTTACAGCTTTTTTTTTTTTTTTTTGGATTTTCTGGGCCAACTCTGTCAGGCCGGTTAATAAAAAAAACAAGTGAGCACTCCATTTTATGAGTGGAGATGACCTTTACAGAGCTCAGGCTACACTGAGGGGATTTCAAGCCACCAATTAGCACACTCGTTTCTGCTCTAGTGCGATCTCAGGTCTCCGAGAGAGACACGCATGCCATCAACAACATCAGCATAAAAAGCAGGAGGCAGGACACAACAACAAATGGGTACAAAAAAAAAAAAAGGGAGGCTCGTCGGGTAGAGGTCACATTGAGTTACGTCGCGGGGTTTATAGAAGGCGTTTTCATTTAAAATAGATAACTTGAACCGCTACCGGGATCGTGCGAAACGGGCCAGAAGTAGGTCGTCAACTCCGTCTATGACAAATGACAACAGCAACAAACGCACACATGCACTCGGAGCATTATGCCCCAGTAAGCACACTAACAGCGTGGTCAAGGGCAAGCATAATAATGAATTGATTGTCCTCTGAGAGTGTCATAATGAATGTGAATCAGACTATGCAGTGTGCTTTTAACAATCAATATGAGTATGAATTGCCGCCACCATCCGAGTGATTGATTATATTCATTTCTATTTAGGCATAATGCGGGGGTTAGATCAATCATGAATTTCTTCTGCGGCGCCATAAATAAAACCAGCGTCAAAGGTGAAATTTTCAAAAAATATGACCCTTCTGTTTTCGAAACAAAAGGGGGTGAAAGAGGGATGAAATGAACGATTTTAAAATTAATTTCCAAAGAGTTGTCAATATTCCTGAAGTGTGGCACATGCGGCGCCTGGCTATGGTGCTGCATTAAGCTTTCATGAAAGTGAAAGTTAATTAGATATGATGACTGAACTCCCGGGATCGTAATTAGCCGAACTGCGTGACTGCTCTCCTGTAATTAAATGTCATTTTCCCTCAGTTCACTGAGCCTGAAAAAAAGAAGAAGAAGAAGAAGAGGAGGAAGACGGAGGAGGAGGAGGAGAAGAAGAAGACTACTGCAGAAAAAAAAAATGTCAGTTACAACAAATTCACCTGTGCCCTGTGGCCTGAGCTCGGACGTTTCTGGAGCACGGCCCAGTCAGGATGACAAAAAATGTGGTTTTAAGTCGGTTGGCAGCGGTTCGCGCTAAACTAATAAATGAGCCTCTTCTGGGTGGTCCAGTTTCGTGGTTCGCTCTGACATTTGGATTGTGTTTTAGTGGGGTCCCAAATGAGTGCAAACACTCAAGGTTAAAATGTGAAGGTGAGGAAGGAGAGGAGGTCGTATCCGCAGGTGAGAATGAAATGTCAGATTACTTCCGCGGCGGCGTCCTGGCAGGTGCCGTATGCCGATAACCGCCGGGACGAGGGAGGAAGGGGGCGAGGAGGGAGAGGGGAAGGGAGTCGGTCCAACAGAGTGCACGGCGGGTCCCTTGTCATGTGTTAGAGGAGAGGAGTCAAACCCGCAGGTACCCGACTATTGACTGACACCAGAGGACACACTGTAAGGACAATCGCGACAACAACAGCGAGCACAACCCCTGCTGCAGAGCTCCACGCCTGCGTATGCAAACACAAAGCCGTACCCTTTGTGACAAGTCTATTTTTGCTCGCCTACCATTTCAGGTGTCTTTTTTTTTTTTTTTTTCGATTCTGCCTGGAACACTGTTTACTACGGGGCACCTGTGTGACCTTTTAAACTTTATGTTGGAAATGTTTTGTCACCAAAACCTCAATTCTGATAATCTGAATCCACTAAACTGGAAAGTACGGCTCCGTGTAACGGCGCATGTGTTGCTCTGGCACTACCGGCAGCTAGGAAATGCATTACCATTCACTCCTTAACAATAGTCGTCGGAGCTTTCATATTATTTGACCCCTCACAAAGCGAGTTTTTGTATGCGAGTCCAAGCGCGGCTTTCAGTATCATAAAGAACATCCAATGCGCCTGTCGTTCAAACCTTTCAATGCGTGTTTCTTTGTCGGTTTCTAAACATATGCAGCAGAATAGGCCTACAATAAACAACTGTCGCATTTCCCCACAACGTCAACAATAAGGATTATTGAGCCGACACTTCGCTGAACTGCAGCGTAAACATAGGTTTTAATCGACAAAGTTGGCCTACTGTATTAATGCAAAATAAAGCTTTCCTTACGCCTGCAAACATACATATATATATATATATATATAGCTATATTCTTGGTGAACGGCGGTTAAAAAATATGCAGCAACATTTTCCATAGACACAGAATAGAAGTCTTGTATTGTCATTGCACAGTGTACAATGAATTCAATGCAGTTTTTTTAAAGTATAAGACTGTGCGAATAAATAAATATAGAAAACGTATATATCTCTATAAAAGCAGTGATACAGCTCAGGGTTGTAGCTTATTTAGTGTAATAAGATCATTATAAAAATAGCAGCGTAACCGGTGTTGCACGTCGACATATTCCACAGTGCAGAACATTTACAGAAATATATATGGCTTATAGTCGTGCAAAATGTGCATACAGGGTGCAGTTGTATGTTAACATGTATGTGCAGGTTCAGTATGTAGAAAAGAACACATAAATAATGATTGGTTTTGAAAATCTAAAACGCTCCTGCCAGAATTCTGTCACAGTGTCGGAGGAACTTTAAGGAATGTAATAGTTGAAAATGTTATAATACATAAGAAGCTATAGCAAAGACATTAAAGTAGAATTAAGATTAATAAGATTGAATATATAACTGCATTGCTATTCAGCCGTGATCGACCACGTTGCTAATTTATTTCGATTGTCTTCACAAGGTTCGTCAAACCATCAAATTTAAATATTAGAAACAATTTATGAAAAGATGCTAAAGAAATCTTGACAGACAATAGATAAGCCATTAGGAAATGGTTGTGATCCCCCACTGGCTTCCCACCCACCAACATTTCCAACTTCCATCAAAGCGCTATATAAGACTTTTAATGCGGGATTTTAATTTAAATCATTACAAATGTATACTTGCTATAGATGCCGAACGTTTCGGTATAATAATGCAATTTTCCTGTATGTCTATTTCTGAGTGCGGTGAATGCATCTCTGAGGAGGCATTCATGAACACACGCATGAATGCATGGGTGGCGGTTGTCATTGACAGGAACACCCACAGGCTATGTTCTCTATAATAATCACTCATTTTACCGTCTCTATATAGTGCGCTCTCTCTGATGAGATATCATTGACACTGGAAGAGACGGAGCGAGTGGGGAACCTAATTACCTCTGCCCGATGGACAGAAAATGATCACTGTGAATGTAATAAGGCTTTAACGTGTTTGTCTGAGAAAACGACTCGGGGCTCCCCGCCGTGTTTCGAATTAGAAAAACGACAGGTTAAAAACCCACCTGTGTCTCCAACCCAGCCACTAATGCGAAGACGCCTCACTCCTCGTCTCCGCTCCGTTGCCGCCTCTAAAATTATCCGCATCGGTCACGGGGACGGCTCGTGTCAAAGACCCCCCTCCAGAACACTGGTTTCTCTTCTGATGAAGTTTCGTCCCCTTAAACAACTTTTCAACTTGTCATCTATTAGTCCTACCTGAGGGAAGATAACAGCGCCAAAATGGAGATCTCTAATCAGCGAGTCTAATAACTCCTAGCGAGAGTTCAATTAAGTGCCGTAAATGCAATGTTTGACCACTGGAACACCTTCAAGGACTGCTGAGAGAATCCAAAAAACCCCTTTTTTACCCCCAGAAAATGTTCAAGTAGGTATAAACTCATACACTTAAGGGTCTACGAAATTTGAGAAACATCCATTTTCTCTGTGAAATTGGTAATAAACTGAATACTTTTTACAACTGAGATGAAGCACAAAGCTTCAACGTTGTGATTCTTCTTACTTCCAGGGAATCAAAAGCCTTTTTAACACTATTAATGGAGCCACTTAATGTATAGGATTGTATTGTTCGGCCGGTTTGATTGCACGTTGACAGAAGACAATATGTGCATGTAAACCAGATTTAAAGTTTATACTTCTAAGTCACATATATTAACGAATCTGTTGACATTCACAGCAAACACAGGCATTACCTAAAACACCAGTTCTAAATATTACAGGTAGAAAACAACTCAAAAAAATCCCTGAAAGCTGTTTGATGAAGAGTTGCTGAACACCAAAGAAAGCCAGCTGTTTGAAACATCACTGTCATGTTATTTTTTCTTTTAGTTTTATTGGAATTTTAAGCAAACTGTTGGAATTCTGCACAAAAATATAAAAAGAGCAAACGTGAGTTATGCTTGTTTCTATTAACTGCAAAGAAACTGAGCTTCACAACATTCAGAAGGGGATTTAGAGGCTACGAACAGAAGAAGCAAACCGGAACAACTGCCAGAAAACTTCACAGAAGGAATGCAAACAACCATCTATGACAGGAACGTAAAGAGAGATTTTCTGGAATTTTGTTCACTCAAGCAAGCTGTATTTATTCTTTCATTCCACCATTTGTAAATGTTTGCTGTATTAGATCTAACATTCAGCTCCGAAAAACTCAAACAATCTCAAGCAAGCATAAAGAAAGGAATTATCTTTGGAATTCTGTTGTTTCCTTCAACCATTTCCAATGCGCTAAATGCAGATGAAAACACCTATTTAAAGCAGAACTGTTGTGCAAAACATGAGATCAGATCCGATGCTAATGGCACGGTGTCGCTAACACCATGCTAAGTGGTTCTTCTGTTGTTCTAGATGCTCAAGAAGTACATGGTGTTGCATTAAAATGAATGACGGTTGTTCAAATATATTCTGACATCTCAAAAATTACACCTTTCTGCTTTTGATTGTGTCCGAAAAATACACAAAAGCAAAAAACTGGAGGATCCACTGCGCCATAGAGCCGGTATTAAGGATCCTTCATCTGAATGTTATTCTGGGGGGGGGCAGCTTTTTATGGATGCTTTAAACTGGGTGATTTTATGACCGTAGCAGTCCATGTAATATAATCACATTAAACTTCTCCTAAATTCTCCTTATGTTCACCTGATCTTTTCTCATCATAGAAGTGGAAAACAAACCACTGTGATTTTTTTTTCCTACTGGTCATCAGGAAACAGGCAACGGACCAAATTTCTGAAAGCGTCACTAAAACATCTTTTTGTGACCTTTTCTTTCCGCTGCAGCCGTTTATGGCATCATCTGTCCTCTAGCTATACTGTAGCTTTACATCGTGTCTGCCTATCCGGCTGCCTGAGGGCACTTAAGGTGTCTACTGCTAATTCCACCTGAGCCCTTAATTACCTCATTAATTTAGACTGACAGCGTAGGTTAAAACCCCTCTGTGATCCCCAGGCTCCGTACACGGACATTAGCCACTGAAGTGGAGGCCACAACCCCGGCCTCCCTTCTTGAGACCCTCGAGTGTTTAACACGGTTTATACCTAATACACAATTTTATCTTCGCGGATCTTGGCTCGGTTTCTCGAAAGCAGCCCTAATTGTTGATTGGCTTACAGTGGACCCGACATCGTCTTCGGCTACGGTGGGCCAGTCTCGTCTGAAAAGAGGCTTTTAGGCACATTAGACCCAATGTGGCGGCTAAGCTAGGATAGCCCCCCCTTATGAAACCATCAGTGGAGGATTTCCACTGTGGCTTTAGCTAAGCCATCTCCCATCCGGATCCATTCTATAAAGACGGTCACTGAAGGACAGAGAGCGAGAGGAGTACAATGGCTTGAAGCCTCCTGGAGATCATATCTAGACAGAGGAGTAATAAGGAGAGGCCTAAGAGGAGGGTTATATTGGTCTAGCTGGACGGCGAGGAGGAGGAAGACGGGCCATCACACATGTCCAGCCTTGACTGAAGACGGGATTAAAGGGGGACGAGGAGGATGGGGGGGAGACAGACAGACAGAGATAGAGAACAGACACAGAGGAAGTGATAGTGAAGGAGCAGCAGAGAGGAAGATTGATGGCTGACTTGTCCTAGCTAGGTGATTTCTTTTTTTTTTTTTTTTTTCCCCCCCATCCTTCCAGACGGCCGGCGTCCAGGAGCCTCCACTTCTCCCACGGAGGAGAGAAAACGGGGCAGATGGTGATGGAGGAGAAGACGGCGATAAAAATCACAAAACTGTTGAGCAGATAGGAAAAGGAATAGAGAGATGGCTCGCGATAATGGCGATTGTGGGAGAGGGGGAGAGGGGGGACGGCCGAATAGAGTTACGGGGGGGAAAGGGATTTGTAGGTGAAATTGAAAAACTTTAATGAAAATGTAAAAGGAAAAAAAAAAAAAAAAAGCCCTCCGTGGCAGTTTGTTTATAGAAGAATGGTGAGTAATTTTTCTGTTCTGTTTTCCTCGATGCACTGAAATTCACTCAAGCATGGTGTAAGTGAAATTCATTTGGCCACAGCTGGGGTCCTTTACCGCATTGTGCAGGACAGGCCAGCGAACGGAGCTAAATGGCATAATTCCATCTGGTATATATGCTTTTTCGCCATATTGGTGGTATCTGAGGGTAAATCAATTATGCAATTAAACTGCAAGAACACAATGAATCTGGCTGTTTCACCGCTGCCATTATAGTCAGTAGGAGTATAAATTAGCATTTGGCAATCGTCTGTATTTACATATTGTCATATTGCCAATAGACGATCTGATCGCCTCTGGGCGGATGGGGAGCACTCGCTGTCATCACTCATTTTAAATGTGAGCACGAGCCGATCTTACGGCACAGCTGCTGTCATCAACCTGTATTGTGGTTCATTTCATCAGAAAAAATATGCAAATGAGAGCAACTATAATGTGAATTCTGCTGCATTAAACCTCAATATATGTGATGACAGTCAGCGGGGGCATCACCCACCCAGTCTCTCCATGTTTCTATCAACACACAAATCACGTCTAAGTATACGTGGAGAAGAAAATGTACGATTGGAGATTAATTCTACAGTCAGCTGTCCATAATTGGGCCCATTTATAGACGTCCACGAGGGAATGTGAGGCTTCACAAAGCGTCCGGGGTCACGAATCCCGTGAACGCTAACCTGCACACAAACACGGCGGCTGGACTCGGGCGGCGGCGGCGGCGGATCGCGTCCAGCAGGCGTGACAGCAAAGCGATTTCCGTGGAGGTTTGGTGTGCGGAGCGATGCTTTGGTGAGGAGGCATATGGAGAATGAAGGCTTCGTCAGACTGCACAGCGCTCGTGAGGCTTGTCAGATGGAAAAGGGATCACAAACAGGTTGCTTTAAATTATGGAGCAAAGTCACTTTAGCTGATTAACAATGATCAAAATGTAGCTTTTTTTGTTGCCTGCATTGTTCTTCCTCGACAGATTAGCAGAAGCCTGGAAACGATGGTACCAAACAGTCGGGGGTAAATCTCTAAACTCTATAAAGTTATGGTATAGTTTGACTGTAAATGATTTGTTTGTCTGATTAAGCGTTTATGTAGCAATTTAAAGCTTTTTCTTTTGTGCAAGGGAGGGAATTATTCTGCAGCATCATTTTCTATTTCTTAAGAAAGGACAAAACTATTTTTGGAGGTAATTTTGGAAATGACGTCCAACATTCAGCCCTTTGAGAGCAATTTACATGGTGCCCTACTGACTGGAGCACATCATTAGAAGATGTTCTCTTCTATTTTCAAGTCCATATCGCAATATTTATCCACTATAACTGATTTTAGACTTCTGTCTCTTTACAGCGTTTAAAATTCAGAAAGGCCGCGATGCTAGTGCGCATCTACCTCAGGAAATGGAAGATAACAAGCTGGCTAACTAGCTTCCTGTCGCAAAGAAGCAGCTTGTCCTTGAATCACAGATGTGACAAACTGCAAAGAAACCCAGCAGCTAATAATGTCAGCGTCCATGATGTGTTTTAAGAAGAACAGGACGCCACGTCTGTACCTGGAATAAATCTAACTGCTTTACAGCCACTCCTTTTCCACTGATTGTGTGGTGGAAAAATGCCTTTTTCTGTTCACGTGGACGTCATCTAATGAAAGTGGAAGTTGTAGCGCAGCCGTCTCAGCAGCGAGGATTCTGAAACTGCTTTACCACAAGTTTTGTGTTCATCACAGTCTGCAGTATCAGCAGTTAAATGGGGAAAACAAGAATTAGAAAGCCTGTGAAGTGACAGAATTGCATCCATTTGGTCTAAAAAAACAACAACTTTGATAAGACTAACAGAGCCATGTTATTACTGTATTTATTTTATCATGTGAGTACTCTCCCACTGATGTGTGCGTGGATCCAACTAGACATGACTCCCTTCAGCTTCAACAGCTTGACTGACACGGACGCTAATGCCACCCGATTTGAATATTACCGGCCCATTAAATGGCCATTATCAGTTGTCTTCACTCCCATAATTATGGCTCAGATCGGGCAAACTGCACCAATTTGGGGGCCAGAAGGTGCGTTACCATTCACTCTGGTTATAGATGAACAGAAAGTGACCCAGATTAAATGGAAGAATAAATGCAGGTCAAATATCTGCTGCTGTACTCTGAAGGTTTACTACAGGACAGACGTGGAGAAACAGCTTTTTTTTCCAACAGATGGTACCTAAACTAAGATCTTTCCTTGAACTAACTACATCCTTCTGGTGCCTAAAGCTACCACATGCTAACAGAGCAGCTTCAGCGCTCCACTACATTGATTCTCCAAGTCGCTGGAACTCTACTGGAGGGATGGAACACCATTGTCCCAAAACACTTTATCGTATTTGCTGTTATGATAATGATGGTGGAGACTAACTAACTCGTAGGTCCAAACTCTACCACAAGTGTTCAAATGGGTTGAGATCTGGTGACTGTAGAGGCCATAGCATGTGAGCCACAACACATACATGTTCACCAAACTGTTCACTGACCACTTGTGCCCTTTATATGCAAGTATTGCCATCTTCCATCAAATGTTTCATCACAAAACAGGGAATTTAGGGCAGTTAAACCCTGTTTCATGTCTCCCAACAGTCAGTGGAGAAATCTGGGATCTTGATGTGAACCGATGTTTGGAAATGTCACTGCACTGCTGTCTTGCACTGCAATATAATGAAAATAAAGCCCCTTACGCTGATTTTTATGCGACCTGATTTCAAAGTGTAAGGTTTTAAAAGTCCTACAGTGTGAGCCTGAACAAGTGGGTTCTGGATTTGTCACCCGCTTTGGTGCTTAAACCTGATAAAAAGATGATTGAAAACAAAAAAAAAAAAGGCAAAATGACAGTAAAATAAGAGTCTGAAAATCACACCAGACGAGAACCCCAGTATCCAGGGTGAAACCTTGGCATGCTTTAATGAGGTAATAACCGGCCGACTGAGCGTGGCGGCAGGTGCAGGACGACTCCTACAAGGCATATCAGTGGGAGTGATAACAACGGATAGCAGCCATTCAATGGGCTGATAATCAAATGAGATGCAAATGCACACTGTACGGGTCCAGAATTGGAGAAACGTGCAGAACATTTGAATTCCTCACGCAGGAAGCATGGAATCTGCATCCATCTATAAAGAGGAAAAATGCAAACCCACTCCCTCCCCATCTACTGATCTGATAGTTTTTGCACTGAAAGACGTGCGTAATGCCGCATAAAGGTCAGCGCTTTGTAGAGAGCGGCCGCAAGTGCTAATCAGTGGAATCTTTTCTTTTTTTTGTCAGCTACAAACGCAGTGTTTATTATCACACGTTTCCATGACCCCGGGCCACGAACGCTGTGGTATGGATCAGCAAAAGTCAATGCATCATAAACCATGTATGATGCATAATGCGAGTTCTTTATTTTGCTCAGCGCGCGTCTACTTCTGAATAAAATGAGTGTTGTATTTCCAGCACAAAGAACTGGATATAGATTTCACTCTCTCTGATAATGTCAGATCATTTGACTTTGGAGGAGAGCTTATTGATTTGCAAGAATAGAAATTTGCCACTTGAGCGACTCTGTCAATTCGTTTTATTGTGCATCATTTAGAATACGTCAATTAATGAGGAAGACAAAGAACAGAATGTCCTTTTATAAAAATATCCGGGGCGCATTAGGCCCGTTAATTGTCGCTATCTAAATAATGAAAACCCCGGCGCTGTATTTTAAACGCCGTAATGAAGTTGTTCTATTTCTCCAGCTGCTCTTGAACTCTACGCATCGCTGTAATACAGAGAATAAGCTTTTTTTTTACAGAATACTCGCTTCAGACAAAGCAGCTTCTCACCAAACACGACATTAGAATTTTACAATAACTTGTACAAACATGACCCTAAAACTTTGTTTGGAAACACTCTAAACACCTCGGGGCGACAGAAAATGTAATAAATAGAAAAAAAAAAAAAGAGCGAAAAAGATGATAAGATATATGAAAACTTTTCCCATACCAACTTTGCTAAACTGGGCCAAAACTAACACCGAGCAATAAATCATAGCAATTTCCAACGAATAACTTGATAATAGTCAAGGCTACCGTGTGAAAGTAGAGCTGAGGCCCGGTGTGTCCTTCCCATACCTGCAGGCTCACTTCCCGTCCTTTAAAAAGCACTGAATAAACTATACTGGCAGCTTACAGGTCCATTAAATCAACTGGGATTGTGGCAGAGAGAGGAGGGGAGAGGTATTACATTTGTGTTATTGGTCAAATATCGCCGGCCTGTGAAGGAAAAAGGTGATATCCAGCACGGGCCGGGCAAATGGGGAAAGAAAGACGGACGGGAGGGGATTGGGGGGGGGGGTTGTGTCACAGCTATGTCCTTTCTGATAAGTGAGTTTTCACTTGCCTTCAACCCCCTCCCCACTGTAATAAGAGCTGACACCTATTTGTGACATATGACTGTATCTCTGATTGCCTGGGGCGTGATGGCATTCTGATGCCCCGCTCAGCTTGTGATGGAGGGATAGCGGGAGAGTGAGCAATGGGGAAATAGAAGGGTTTGTGGCTCAAATGTGCCGGTCGCAGCGATACTATATCTGTGGGAGGCCGGCGCGAGGGAGTCTGCTGGGTGGATTTTGATGGGGGGTGAGGAGACGGGGGGGAGGAATGTGTGCAATTTATGTGTTGGATGACATGTAGGAGTAAAAGGATGGATGGAAAATCATTAGGTAACTTGAGGTGTCTGTATTTTTTGCACCTCCATTTGCAAGCTGTTGGTACTATTAAGTGTCGCGGGGCAGAAAGGACATTTGTCTGCAGGGCAACTTACAGCAACTGTCTGCTTCTCAGGTGTTGGTAGGTTTGTTTTTTTTGTATGCTGCCATGCTTGGGTGTCATTCTTATTTTCTATACAGGTAAACATCCTACTTTCAACAATAAAAAGCCACAAAGATACACACGATCTCTTAAAAGTAAGTAAGGCTAGAAACTGTGTTTTAATTATGGAAAATTACCGTGGCACTTTGGTGGCTCACTTTACATAATGACGCTAACATGAACATTCAAATGCTGGTGATGCACTTTGGGCTCTTGTCCCTTTTAATTTGGCAGAAAGCTCACCAGCCACACTGCACTTGTCTCTATTGATACCTCCATGAGAAAAGCTGCACTTTGATATCGGTGTGTTTTGTTTAAAAGAAGAAAAAAAAAAGCAGGAAAAAATAAGTTTTTAATTGTGGCTTCTCTCTCTCTCTTTGTCTCCCCACTGTCATTATATTACGACTACTTTTGAGACACTTTTGTTGTACTGCAGTGATTTTTTCATGCACTGTGGAGTCTGCCTGGCCTCACTGCTCCACCCCGAAGCTCCTTCCCTACGTGGCGAAAACCACTTCTTCACGCGGCCCCTAAATTTGGGAACCACGAGCGCCCAAACTCGGCCACTTGACAATCAGAAGAAATACATACACAACTTTCAAGAGTACTTTAAAAGCCACGGGCCAATCAGATAACAAAGAGCCCCAGTTGGAAAGCCATTCCTGAATTGAATGTGCTTTAAATCTAGATCCTATCCAAGAAAATCAGAAACAGGGCTGAGTAAAGACAGAACTCCATCATCTGATAAATGCAGAGCAACAAGGCCTAAAAGCACACATATTACTTCCTGCTGACATGGACGACAGAGCCGAGTGGTGATTCCGTTCGCCGCTTCGAACGCCAAGACGAGCTTTTATTAAATGTTCATCTCGCTCGACTGACCGGCTCGAGTGTGACACGATGATAACAACGTTTCTCTGCTGTTCAGTCCGTGTCACACGCATCACTTTTGAGCATATACAAAGAAGAACATAAAATTTAAAAGCATTATTTAAAGCTTTAAAAGTTTCATTTACTTGCAGTCAACACACTCGTTGTTCACCGAGCAGAGCAGAGGTTTGACACCGTGGTTTCACAGATCAATGGCTTCTCCTCGACGCCGTCTCCGGCATGATAAAACAACTCCTCGCTCTGTATGCTCACCCAGGCCGGGCTACATCTAATGTGGCTGGCCAAGAAGGTCACCGGGGTTAGATAAAATAAAACAACAAGAAACAGATGTACATGCGTGTGTTTTTTTTTGTTTTTTTCCAGCAAATTCAGCAACAGTGACAGTTATAAATGAAGTAGTAATGTAAAAGATAAGCTGAATCGTGTGCTGAAGATCAAACTGAAATGTTAAGACCTACATATTGACATTGCTTATATATAGTCAAGCAGTTTTTTCTTTTCAGATATTCTACCATCCATCCATCCATCCATCCATCCATCCATCATTTCATTCAGCCACCTCTTTGCACTTCTCCCCTGCCAACTACCTCCTTGCCCCCTCCATCTCCACCATATATATCACATGTGCCCGTAACATATTCAGGGCTTGCGAGAACAAATGTAGCCGAGAGGACAGCGGTGTAAGAACCTGCTCTGGAACATAAGGACCCATTTGTCAGTCACCTTTTTTTGTGTTTCTATAAAATCCTTAAGGGTTCTTCTAATAATATCTTGAGCCACAGAGCCGGCAAAGGCCCCATTTCATGTAATAACTTCATGTCGTTTCTTTTCATTAGCCTCAAACTCCGACAAAGCTTTAAAACTTTGTGCTAATAATCTTTGCAGCTAATGGTCTAGGACTGAATAATGTGAAGTCATCCGGCTGAAGTCGATGCAGCTTCCTGACCTTACAACCTGTGATGAAACGCTGCTTCGGTCTGATGTGAAAAGGATCGCTGCGATTAAATAGGAGTCTCTCAGCTTCTTAGAAGTGCATTGGAAAGTCCAGCTCAGGAATATTATTTATAATGGGAGGGAGGGTCCTACTGGGGCACAGCTGATGTCAAACAGAAACCATTCTTCGCCACATTTAGGACACGTCTTATAAAACTGATCTTTATCAACTGAGTCTGTTTTTGTTGGGCTGTTTATTTCCCCCCAAAGGGTTCAAAATGTCTTTATTTAAAGAAAATCTTCCGTGTTCATCCATTACAGTTAGGAGTTCATTAGGGGTTTGTGGCGCCAACTCTCCATTTGGGCACCATTTAAAAAACAACAGGACACAACAAGATGATGTAATTAAAGAAGCTGTAGTTAAATCCCAAACAGGAAAAAGGATGTGGGGGAATCCTGCCATTTCTTCTAGTTGTGTATACAGCATTAAAAGTGAAGTCATTAATTAGACTTCATGTTTAAGCTCCTATCTTGGTAATTGTATGAACTAGTCATAGATATTGTATCTTGTTTGTTTTGGATCGATATTGGCTATCCAGATCTTCAATCACATGATATAAAAATAGACATAGATTTTATATATGATAATGCTAAATGGTAAATGGTCTGCACTTATATAGCGCCTTTTTCTACCTTAGCGGTACCCAAGGCGCTTTACAATGTGTTTCTCATTCACCCATTCACACACACATTCACACACCAATGGTGACAGAGCTGCCATGCAAGGCGTTAATCTGCCATTGGGAGCAACTTAGAGTTCAGTGTCTTGCCCAAGGACACTTCGGCATGTGGGGATCGAACCGCCAACCTTGCCATCAGTGGAAAACCCGCTCTACCACCTGAGCCACAGCCATCCCCTTTATAACAAGGAAAAATATTTTGTATTACGATATTGTTGGGGTTTTTTTTTTTCATGCCTCCTATCAGAAAATGTTGATGGTAGAGATACCTTCCCATACTTGCATAGGTGAGATTGTCTGGAATCTGGCAATATTAGAAACAAGATGGATTACCCCAAGAAATTTGGGAAAAAAATATATGCTTAGTGTCTGAAGTGTGCACATATGACAGCCTACTTGAACAGATATGTCATTGGGGGCATCAAACCAGACAAATGCTGTAGATTAAATTTGGGGTAAATTCAAATTTATTTTTCTCACCAGCACTTAGTCACACAAACAATCAACCGGCATCATTAGAAAAGTCAAGTCATGCAGTTTCATTGGATGTTAGCTCCACCTCGCTGCTGTGAATTCTTCGAAAGCGATTCAGGTAAAAAGAAGGGATGTCAATTTTGGTGCAGACTGCATCAGTTGGGTTGTGTAGAACATTGTAGTTCACTATTCAACACAAATTATCTGCCATAATTTTCTACCTTATCACTTTACATTAAATCCATATGATACATGCACATCATATCAGCTTTCATCAACACAGCAATGTTTTCACCTTAGTTGCATGTAAAAACTATTTTACCGCATCTCCAATGAAGGTATTTTTCAACAGGCCCATTAAAATTGGTGGATAAAAACACACTAATTGGAAAACTGAAAACTCCTTTAAAGAAGAGCACCACTTGTTGCCCTGCTATTTCAGTTTTAAAACCAAAGCTAACATCTTACTTTAGAAAACATGCTTCAGTCCACCTTGAAACGTAGTTAACAGCGAGTTAATGACTGCACGGCAGCATTAAGACCTCTGCGGCAACAATTTAAAATTGCAGGTTACTGTAATACGTCTTGAGACTGTTGAAATTGTCACAGTTCTGTTCAAGATTCATCAAAGGCTTCTCAATTAGGAGACATCTCAGTTGACACCGGAGAGCTTTTCCATCTAATGAAGTACCTCACATTATTGCCCTGCTGGTAAATTATTCAACTAAACTCGTAACGGGGGGTGGATCGAAAAGACAGACAGGGAAAAAAAAAAAAAAAGAAAGAAAGAAAGAAAGAAAAAAAAAATGAAAGAAGTCTCCTCATCATTTTCAATTCATCACCTTTCTTCCATATTGCCCCGCAGATCACAGAGAATATTCACCTAATCAGATTTATGATTTATCCCATTTAAATTCAGTCGACTTTCTCAAACGCCGAGAGCTGGTGGGTGGGAAAGCGAGGCTGAGAGAGAAAGAGGGGGAGAGGAGTGCAATTTATAATCTACAGAAGACACCAAGTGTGGGTGACCTCTATTTGAATGAATAAAGATTGGCTCTTTATATGTCCCACTATTGTGCCATTTGTAATGAGCATAAATTATTAACAGTTAAGTGTCTCAAACTCAAAAATCACAAGGCAGCTTCTCCTGATATGTCTTATTATAAGCAAAATGGAGGATTTTGAATTTAGTAATGAGAGTACAGAGGCGAAGCTATCACGCTATTATGTTATCATGCTATATTTTACCACTTATGAGCATTTTATCACAGTGTACGACCACGTTATCTTATGAAATGTGCTGGAGGACAAGCTCATTTTATATGCATTTTCTCTTGGTTATTATGATTATACATGCAGTTGTCAGCACGTGTAACGGTCGGACGAAACGAAGACGTGCTTGTGATTTGGGTGAAAGCAAAAGAAACTATTTCTAGCAGGAAAATAATAAGAAAAGGGTTTTTGTTTTAAAAGAAAAAAAAACGCTTCGAGCTCAAATTAAAAAAAGGGAGAAAAACATTTACATTTCAACAAAACCACGACAGACCTGTTACTTCATGTACATTGCCACACTTACCAAATCCCTCATGTGTTTATAATCAACTAATCACTTCAAAATATTTTAATTGTTTAATTAGCACGTGCATGAAATTCAATAAAACGCATTCATTGTTTAAAGATGTCGGCCGCTTGCCATAATTACTTTTGGCTGATTGCATTGATATATTTGATTTAATTAGCTTAATAATTAAGCATTAATTATGTTCTGAAAGAAAACATTCATTACAGTGGACTGCAGCATTTCTAATTTATTTTGAAAATAGATCACTTAATCAAGTCACAAAGCGGGGGCTGATCATGAAGACGTCACTACATGGTTGCTGCGAGTGGTCAAAACGGTGAGTTTAAAAGCGATTCACAAATTATACACGTAAAGGTCGATGTACTCGTCTTGGAAGACACTACTCAGCTTGTCAGAATGCTGGTTTTACAGTCTCAGAAGCTTTCTTAATGGGAAACTCTGCAAGTAGCAAAATCACCCTGCAGCTCTCCAAAAATGTGCAGTTTTACATAAACTGTTTGCAAAGTTTGATTTCAAGTTTGCCCAGAAGTAAATGTAAAAGTGCATATGTGTACAATTCCACTTGCTGTGAATGTCATATTAATTTGTTGTCGGCTCAGTGGCGCCCTCTTGGGAGCTGTGGTGTGCCGCTGGGACAGGTGTCAGGCTGTCAGGTCCTGAGAGGCGTGCACGAGGTAGGTTGTAGAGCGCAGCACGGGGGTCATGAATGGTTGTTTTGTGAGCTTTCCTTTGTTTATTTTCGGAGTATAAGTGTATAATCAACCACATGAATGTTTGCTGGAGAGTGTTGATATGTGTGTTGTTTGGATGTGCTTTCGGCAAGTTTGAGAAACTCTGTGAACATAGCTAGTGAACATGAGCTAAAATGACCATGCTGCTCCTTTAATAGAGGCTGTGCACGAGACGCCCGAGCCCGCTGACCAGTGTTCTTTTCATATTTCCAGATTGACCAATAAACGGTAAAAGACATTTCTGCCTTTAGACTTCTAAATAAAAAAATTAACACAACGCAGAGTCGAGGGGTTTTGAACCAGCCAGTGACCGAGTGTGACTGAGCATGGCTACATAAACACAGAAATCCAACAGTTTGTCTCCTGCAGTTATACCTACTGTTCCTCTTTGCTCTTATGGTAATCTGTCACCAGTCTATCCTTTTTATTGCTCACTAAGGCCCAGAGCTTAAAGTATTATATGTTGTTGTTTTTTCTAGACACTGTTTTGCAGGTAATCTCCTAACTTACCTGCTACTTTCTCCTGATTTGTGGGAATAATTGTGCTTCGTCTTCTGTGTTTACAAGTTGATGAATTAGATTAGATTAGATTAGTTTATTTAAAAGGGGACAGTGCAATTTCATAAAACACATGATTATGATGAAGTGTCTGTTAGTTAGAAAAAGGTTGTAAAAGGTAATCCTGCTTTAGAATGGTGCTGGAGGTACTCCAGATGACGTTACAGTCTTAGACCAGCAAAATAAGGTTTGACTGCACTGACACTAAGTTAATTATTCTGGTATTTTAAGTGTAACAGGGAAATTTCATCGTGTTTGTGTAAGATTGCGGTGTTTATTACAACTTCAGCCACATGTGGTACCTTGCCTACCAAACACAGCGCTGTTAATTCAAATGCGATCTGCAAATGCACTTATCGGTCTCGCTGTGTAAACAATAGCTTTCAGTGATTGGCTGCTACTAATGACATGTAACCAATCGCGTTAGTGCTGTGAGCTGGACGTTGCTTTAGACCGACGGGTAATTGCAGCGAGAGAGATCTGACTGCATCAGAGCCAAAGAAGCACATTTAATTTATTTTATCGATAGAATGCAAAATAGCAGCCCCAATAATTTGTCAGGCCAATATTCGCCCGATTCCTGCCACAGGGATGAGAGCTCAAGAAGCAGAAGGACCATCCTGCAAGACCACTGCTCTGCTGCCGACTGAGGAGGACATGGGTGAGATTTTATTATTAATAGCAACAGAAAATGGTGTTGGAAGTAAGTACACTTTGGTTAACCCAAGAGTTATCCTTGGAAAAATTAATAAACTAGACTGGAAGTAGACTTCACATTTAACAGGCTTGTAAAAGATGTTACTGAGCTGCGTTAAAGGAATTTATGAAGCTCGACTCTTATTACTTTCGACTATTCTTTTCTTATTGTCTCTCACAAGCGACTGGTAAGAAGCAAGAGTACCCCTTCATATAAGTGCATCCAGAAATACCAAAATAAGATCAGAGTCTGGATTATGCTGTCATCTATACACAGAAGATGTGTAGAGTGCAGAGATTTCTACAAACATGACAGGGTTTAGAGGAGGGTTTTGTGTTGAGCCTAAGTAAACGGAGCCATAGCACTACCATATCAGCACAGGCATTAAACTCTGATGCAGCAGCAGAAAGACAGTAGCCATGCACACAGTCAAGAGGAAAGAACACAAAAAAACAAGAGTGTTTTAAGACAAATAAAATAAAAAAAAAGCAAAAGGTAAGAAGGTTAAGGCACTCAACAGTGAGCAGCTCAGGTAACTGGAGTAGAGACGGTCTCAGGTCAAGAACACAAAACAGAGCGATACCGAGGACATGTTACCACCTCAACAATAAAACTGTGAATCAGAGTTTCTTGTAAGCTACTCTGACATCTCCCCAGATATTCTGCTCTGGTTGTAGATGTCTCACAGGGTTTCCAAATACATGAGTCTGATTCATTTCACACATCGAGATCACAAGTTCTAACTCCAGGGCTTCCAAAGAGTTGAAAGTCTGTCTTAGGCTGGCGATTATTGATCGATAACTGGAGAACACGGACTGTTAAACACATTCTCTCATCAGGTACTGAAGCAGGTTTTTGACATGCTTCCAAACATGCAGTATCAGAACTCCAGAGTGGGACCATTTTGATCCCATATGTGATTAAAAGTCAATCAGGTGGGGTTAATACTCGCATTTGGTAGGTTTGTCTCTCAGAGGTGTTTGTATACTTCGTGGCTGCTAATATTAAGACACTGCAGTTTGTAACTTCATGATATTTGGTGTCCAAGCTAAGTACTGGATGTATTAGTCACATATGTTTGTGCTGGTTTCGCCAAGTAGTTTCTTATTTTTTTCCCCCCTATTTGCCTCATTAGAGCCAACAGCGGATTACAACTTGTGCGTTTTTTTTGGATGTTTTAACGTCCTTTATTGTGGTTATTACAATCTGGTAATGGTATTTACTTTTACTTGCTACTTGCAGTGCTCCGTCTGCTTCCTGCTGTCACACAATATTACCCCATCACATTTCATTCGCCAGTTGTAAACAATATTGATGACCCCTGTCTGGGAAAAGTCATGCGGAGCATCGGGTTACTTTCAGTTCTGGGAAGGGTCAGCAGACGGTTTCATTTGGGAAGTGTGGGTCAGTAACCCCCAGTAATTATGAATGAACTGCTCACCAGTCAGTAATAAACCCACCGCAAGCCTCTGCTTCTCACTACACTACCATCATCATCCATGCAGATTCTCAGAGCCTTTGTCCTCTGGTGGGAGGGGAGCCAGAATGTACAGCTTATTATATTGTGATCTTTTTTTTTTTACTTTCAGAATGAATAGAAATCATAGCATATTCCAGCACCTCTGCATAACAACACATCTGTCAGTTACACCGACTGTTGTTGGGCAAGAAGACAGTGGGATTTTTTGGGTGCACTTGTTTTGAAAATGTTAATTGCACCGGTGTAACTTTAAGTAGGGATTGACTGAGTATTGGGCCAATTATTGGGCCTTTATTCTGCATTTTTATGATTGTCAATATGGTTATTTACAGAGTACTTTCGCTCTGATTCAGCTGCCTCCCTCTGTCTGTAGCCACTCTGTGCTCTCGAGCCATATTCCAGCCACAACGCTATCTGACTGGTGACATGTCATGAAAAACCAATTAACTCTGAAAGCTACTGTTCACAGACGGAGACAGCTGGAGAGCACATGTTGCTGAAGCTGTAATAAACACCACAATCTTGCAGAAGCATGCCCAGTTTCCCCGTTACACTAAATACACAGAATAATTAACTTGTCGGCGTCAGCGCAACTGAAACTTATTCTGCTGATGATGCGAGGCAAAAGGCTATCACTAAGAGGTTTGCTGTGCCTCTTAGCCTGTTGCTAACACTGTCAGAAGTACCTGTAACATCTTTGTAAAGTAAGATTAACTTTAGAAAGCTGTTCTAATTCACAGCCGTGTTGCTTTAGCGGAGACACAACTTGCTAAAACGTAACAAGACGCACAAACCGTGGCCACAAATCAGGAAATTAGCTACCTACACAGCGGCTAAGGCTTCGCTAAGGGCTAGCGGCTAAGTTAAATGGCTGCAACAAATTACCTGGAAACAGTGTCTGGAAAACAATAACAAGTAATGCTTTCGGATTTGAACCTCAGTGGGCGATGAAAGGGACAGAACAGTAGCTTCAGGAGAAGAGAAGACAAACTGTTCAATCTCAATCAATTGATCTCACAGCAAACAAAGGAGAGCATCCTGACATCCAATGGCATTCTGACGCCTTCACTCCTATTTCTATTGTCCCTGTTCAGCTATAGTTACTGTTATTAATTAAGAAATCTAGTTGTGAATGACAGGTTCCCAACTATTGCATGCTGTTAATATATAACCTTGAATGTATACATGTTTATATTCTCCGACAGTGATTATAATTGATGAAGTATCCTCTTTATATGTGGCAGGTTCACTGCTATCACATGCTGTTAATATTTAACATTTAATGTGTAAAGGTTATACATATTGGTCATAGGGCTGCAAGGTGGTGCAGTGGTTAGCACCGTTGCCTCGCAGCAAGAAGGTTGCCGGTTCGTGATCTTTTCTGCGTGGAGTTTGCATGTTCTCCCCGTGCAGCGTGGGTTCTCTCCGGGTTCTCCGGTTTACTCCCACACAGTCCAAAAACATGTTGAGGTTAATTGGTGATTCTAAATTGTCCGTAGGTGTGAATGTGAGTGTGCTTGGTTTTCTGTCTCTAAGTGTAGCCCTGTGATAGACTGGTGACCCCCGATACCCTAGTGAGGATTAAATGGTGTATGGATAATGGATGGATGTATGGATATTGGTCAAAGGTCTTTCTTGATTATTGGTGATCAGTATCATCCCTGAAAAAGCCATATTGGTTGATCCCTAAACCAATGTAAAAAGGTCGCCTGGACGCCTGCGTACACTACAGCATGTTATTTTATACACTATTTCATCGCAAGGACAGCCATATTTTCTGTGTAGGCACTGGTATAAATACTCCAGCAGAAGTAGAAATGGAAGAACGCCATTGTGTATTACTGCCAACATACCAGAAGACTGCTCCTCATGTACAATAACTGTTATGGCCTGCTGGACTGTAATATATCTGGGGGAAGGCAAACTAATATGATCATGTTAGATACTGTTTTCCATTGTGCCTCCAGCCAATCTGTGACATGGTGCTTTATTTTACAGATAAGACATGCGAACATACATCCTCCAGAAACACACACACACACACACACACACACACACACACATATCTGCACTACCACAAATGGATTCACTATGGATCCACTGCTCTCTAATGAAATGGACAGGTGGTTAATAGGACGTAACAGTGACATTTACCATTGACTCAAATGTTCACTTAAGATCTTGACAGCACAATGAGCCTGAAGTGACGACGGTTTGACCTCCTGCAGGTTATTTGCGTGTCGCTTCACTGATCCAGTGTAGCCTCTGACCCCTCTTTCCTGTTCATCACATTGCTCGGTTACTCTGGTTATCTTTACTCCACATATTAAGCAGTTAAAGAAATGTTTAAATTATTTGTACCACTCTTCAAATTTTAAGTCGGAAGACAGACAGAAGTCAAACTTTTCAAACAAAATTCTTTCTTGAAACATACACTGACACAGAATTCCTACAGACTAGTATAGAAAGATATATTTTCACTGCAGCGCCGCATGACAGAAATCTGTTTTCCCAGTTCTAAATTGGATTAGCGAAACGTTCTCCCACTGAGTGTGGAAAGCGGAGCAGGCGTGTGGAAAATGTTCTTCACAAAGAGGAATCTTCTGGGCGACACAAATCATGCTGAGAGGCATAGCTGCCTTTATTGTTGGCCACCGTGCAGGGATGACAAGCCTAAACCCAGACACAAATTCGCACACAAAAAAAGGCATGCACAGGGACATATGTGCTGTACGCGTAGAGGAAAGGCAAACAGGCACCGACGCTGAAATGTGTGTGAGCATCGCACACGCTCAATCACACACAAACAACGAGATATCAAACTGAAAGCAACGCGCGCACAGCTGGACTCCGTCACAATAAAAGGGGTGTGAAATGAGTCCAGGGCGTGTTGCGCTGTGGGAAGGCTTTTAACACAAGCCTGGACACCGGCGAGCGGTCGCAGCCTCTTCCTATGAGCCGGCCAACGCAGCTCGCGAGTCCAGTTAAAAACAATTAGCTTCGTCATAGCCGAGGCTCACCAGAGCTTCGGTTCTGCCGGCAGGATCTCTGAACTCAACAGGGGGGGTCAACTTAGGTTGCCTTTTATACTCACAAAGCACTTTATTGGAAACACCAGAACAGCTGCGTATGTGTGCAGCTATCTAATTAGCGAATCATGTGTCAGCAGTGCAACGCACAAAGACATGCACACACAGGTCAGCAGCTTCTGTTGATGTTCACATCAAACACGAGAGTTGAGAACAAACTTTAATCGGAGGGACAGTTGTGTGATTGTTGGTGCCACTCCTGGGGTTTTCACCACAACAAATCTGAAAACATCCACTGACTGAGCATCACTTTGTTGATAAGAGATCAGAAAGAACTTAGTCTAATACTCATTACAACTGTAGTGAGGTGGATGAGATACGACAAGGGAGGTTCATCAATTAATTGAGATTAATATCTGAATTGATAAAATACACATTAACCAGAAAGGCAGAAGACGAGGAAAGTGCGTGTCAGCAAAGGAATGTAGATTTGCTGTGGTAGCTCTAACTGCAGAATGAGGTGGCGATACAGGTGTGTTTGCTGACCGCCAAGAAGGATCATAAAAAAAATATGTGCAACTCCCTGCTATCTAACTGTAGCAGTCGTGTCAGTGAACTCTGCAGACAAAAGGTGTCTAGCGGCTGTCCAATTTCGCTTATTGCCCGAGGCGAATGCTAAAGCGACATTAGGGTTTTCAAATGCTAACACAAGCCGGGAACTGTGTCTGTCAGCGCTGCTAACATTCAGGAGCAGCAGGACTCTGACTACATACTGAGGGCAACATTCAAATTTCTACCATAACCGAGCCAGTTTTGCAGAGAGCATTGTCAGTGGTTTAAACAGTTTTATTGGTATATGGAAAAATGGCTGAGAAAAGCCTCTACATGTATGGAAACAGCACAATCATAGCTAAAAGTAGAGAGAAGTTATGATGATGTAAATCCCTACAACAAACAAACAAAACAAAAAAAAAAACAGAGAATTTCTTTGATTATTTATTTTGCAAAAAAATAAAAGTAAAATTTAAAATGGAAAGTCCCATCAGGGGTTACCAGTACTGGGGAAAAAATGCTGGTTCTACATACTATCGCTATTTTACTACTTAGATTTTTGATATATTTCCATATTTGTGTCGTCTCATGACTTTTTGAATGAAGTGTCTTTTATCAGATATCATGAATTTAAGCTCAGATTTGGTAAAGAGCAGCACATTAGTAGCTCAAAACTGTCTAAAAGTTAAAAATCTGACGATTCTTTTGGGTTTTCACAGTGTCCGGCTCTGATAATGGTGTAACTTTGCCCACAACATGACTCTGAAATGTGTTGGCTAGTTTTTGGAGTTCGGATGGTTTACCTTTTGCAACAACTGTTCAACACCATCTAAGCTTTTGTTGTGCATGATTTCCAGCTGATCATTGAATTGTTCTGGTCCACTTTGATGAGTTATATGTAGAAACCACCAGCCATCATCTCCTCCATCTGACAATATTTTATTAAAATCTCATCTACGCAACATATTGCAGGTGACATTTGAATGGGTCGATCCATAATGTCTCTCTGGATTTCATTGCGATGGATGATTGAGAAGCTGATCTAACCTCCTTCCATGTCTTGTCTTAATGTTCGATTTAACATGTTCTAGGTGTCCTCGAACGTTTTTGGCATCAACCTCTGGAATTCTATAAAACCTAAAACGACAAAATGTAAATCCACACGAGTTCCTTCAGCCTGAAATCACCAGCTTCATCTGTGAAGCCACAAACTTAGCACACGGCTTTGAAGTTCAGACGATTCTGAAGCACCCTTGTTGTGTGAAGGTTATCTCCTCATCTCGAAGTGTGACTGTTTGTTTTTTTTGTATTTTTCAGCACTCAAACCTGTCTGTCCTATTATGCATTTAGCAGGAACGGTGCCTTGTAACTACTCAACTGCTACAAAAGAGCTGATTCAAGGTTCAGATAAAAACAGCAGAGGTGAACCTTGAAAGTGGATCAAGAGAATATTTCATCCGAAGCCATCAAAGTGTAGCTTTCAAGCTGTTTATTTGTACGGCTTGAAAGGGGAGCAAGTAAGTTCTGTAAGCGTTTGGTTCTGGCTCAATAATAGCGTTCCATTGGATTTATTATAATCAATAATAATAATAATAAATGTATTTATTCAAACAGGGCTATAGAGTGCTACAATTAGCAAAAAAAAAAAAAACAGAAATCACAACATAAAAACCTTAAAGGCAAAGTAAAAAAGACAATTAAAGTACTAAACAGCAGTCAGATTAAAATTAACGATGACAAGAACAGAATATGACAAATCGACAAAACCAGGAAACTTGGTGCGAAAAGAAAAAAGTGTGTTTCAAGCTTAGATTTAGAAGAAGCCACTATAACTCTGGCTGCTGTAGTCCCTTGGGCAGGGTATTACAAAGGGTCAAGGGTTTTATTTCAAAAGCTCTGACCCCCTTAGTCTTGGGCTGAGAGGCTTGAACAGATAGAAGGCCGCCGTCCAAGGATCTGAAAGAGCTGGCTGGGGCGTACCAAGATAAAAAGATGTGCGATACGCTGAGGAGTCGGGCCGTGTCGTGTCTTGTAAATAATTAAAAGAGAACCTTAAAATTGATTCTAAAACATACTGGAAGCCAGCGTGCGGCGGCGGCTAAAACCAGGGTGATGTGCTCAAACCTATTTAGTCTGACTGCACTGTCTCTACTCAGGACAGTTAAATATAATGTTGTTATTTAAGCATGTAAAAATGATGAGATTGGTATTTTAACACCGTAGTTCTTTTGGTACATCATTTAAAGTGGGTTAATGGAACTTTTGAGACGGGGTGTTGCATGTTGTTATTATCATACACAGCATTTTGGATTAATTAGACTTTGAATGTTTAAGGTTACTCACTTAGTTTATGCCTTTCAGATGGGAAGGCTGACACCACTGTCCCATCTCTGTGTTAAATATAATATAACTCCCTGCAAAATTGTGATTTTCACCTTTCAGATTTTGCCATTTAAAATCCAGTCATAACACATTAATTAGTAAATATTCATTAATTCAGTAATTTTTTTAAAAACTCTGAGCATTTTGAGGAGAAAACAAAAGATGTACGCACACAAATAAGAAACCTGGATAACAACAACCACGAGGAAAATATTAAAATGCCAAGTTAGTGAAATAACAAAACCTCAAATGAATCACCCAGAACAGGAACAGGAGGTGGAAATAAAGTAAGATGAAATGAAAACCCTGCATCGCCCCGAGGATGAAAGTGAGTCCAGCGTTAGATTGTTCTGCAGGTTATTCCAGGTTGCAGAAGCACAGTGGGTAAGACTACATTTTCCAGACTTAGGGGAAAAAAACACAGCCGGTACCTGCAGCGTAGTGCGGTTATTTGAGCGTGTTCGGATACATTTAAAGACAGTAATGGGGTAGTGGTAGGGAGGTTTAAAAAAAAAACAGCAGGGGCTTAATAAGTTAATAAAACCCAGTGTCTACAGTAATCAGTATTGTAACTACCACCAGTAACACATCATCAATCAGCTGATGCAAAATGTCGCCATAAACTAGTGATAGAAAAGTAATGCTAATTGGATTTTGTTTCTAAAAGTTTCCCACACACACATTTGGAAAAACTCATATATTCACAACATTTCAGTTTGTTATATTCCTGCTTTATTTTTCTGTCTGATGAAGGTATTTTTTGCAAGTTAGACAGCGTGCAGGAGTCTTGTTAAAATTTTTGGAAAACCTCCTCTGTCTCCTATACAACTGTCTCATTAAATAGATGCACAAAGAGCTCCTTCATCCTAAAGGGATTTTGTTGCTATTGAACAAAACCAGGTAAGCTTTCCGGTCTTTATCATAACCTAAGCTAACCAGCTATCGGAGTCGTATTCAAGTTGTAATCCAACTCTCTGTCAAACAGTGAATAAGCATGTTTTCCAGGCTATTTCTTTAAAGGAGATGCATTAGGCTCACTTTCAGCTCACTTCTAATTCTGGGACTCCACAAGAGTAGCCTTGCATGATTTAAAAAAAAAAAAAAAAAATGCTTTGGCAGGCTTCGCTAAAGCCTTTGATTGTGACCACTGCCTCATCCTCACGCAAACGGCAACATGATTTATCTTTCTGGCAACTTTAAATCCCTCCGCAGATGTTCGATCCTGAATCCGATCCAGCACGAACAACTGCAGCAACAAATTGTCTGGTAAATATTACGCCCATTAACTGCTTATTGTGTGGCATAACGGTGGACTGAGTCTCTTCATCATATATACATGTTTTTGTACATGTGGGAAATGTGCTAAAATATTGACTGACATGGAAACATCTGCTGTCAGGAATTTTAAAAGCATTTTATCCTCCTGCACTGTTGTTCATTTACACACTGCAATACAATATAATTAGGCAAAACATAAACGTTGTGACAGAAAGTAAAGAAAAGCACCCCTTAAGTTGTCAAATGCCTGGTAAGTTTATGCTTGAAATGTACTATAAATGTAGCGAAAGACTAAAAGTATGTGATCCAAAGACAAAATCAAACTCCTCCTGTTTTTATCCAGATTTATGTGTTCAAGCAGCAGTGAATGCACTTGGCTGTAAAGAATGGAGCACACATTTTTTTTGGGGCAAGTCAGTCAAATGAAGCAAAGGTCTTGAGTTGGTGATCCAATCTGATTCATCGCACTGCTTCTAAAGTGGCTCAGAATTGGTGTGAACCAACTGCAACTGCCACTCTCAGCTAAACAACCCTTAGAAACTAAAGTCTGTCTCAAAATATATATATCTGAAGAAAACCAACTGCTCAGCTCAAAACTCTTATGTTTTAATCTTGAAAGGAACGGTGCTCAGTTAACGTACACAACAGTAATGACTGCAGACAGACAACTCAAACTAAAGCTATAATAAGATAACATGTAGCCACCAAATGTAGACTGCTATATATAAGTCTGCTATTTCTGCCGTGCACTTCACACGGAATTCTCTCCTCTTCTGCTTCTAAAAAATCCCATTCAGTACAGGAAAAAAAAAAAACAACCTCCAAGCAGCAACCTACACACTGAAAATGGCGAGTTTTGCCCAAGATTTCCATGCAACAAGGTGGGCCTGTTTGGCTCTCGGGGAAGTGGCGGTTTTAGTGACAGTGTCTGACTCATGCAGACAAATGTTTCACCAAAATAAGTTCTTTGCAACAAGATTTTGTGGGGGCACCATCACTGCATCCTGGGCTTAACGCCACCCGAGATGATTGCAACTGCTTAAAGAAACAAGCCTGACTGGGTTTTTTTTTTCGCCCCATAGAAGAATAATAATGAAGGCGGGAGTCAGACCATTCTCCAACGCAATCGAAGACTAGATTACGTAAGACAAGCATTTCTGCCAACACTAGGTCTGGTCCAAATAGCAATTACTGTTCTCCGGATATTCGGCCACAATTAATGACGACTATCCTGAATATTTGGGGATGCCGCGCGGTGGTGGCGGGTGGATATTCGTTCCGGGGGAGTGGTGGTCGTGGTGTCCAATGGGGCAGCAGCGGGCGGGCGTTTCCGCCATCAGCGGCCACCTTACTGTATCCACCATCAGTGGCAGTGGCAGGGGGGATATTCGGAGATAAAAATTGATATCCCGATTCCAGCACAGCGAACGGATAGTCGGCTATTTGGGTCCGACACCACTTCTTTTCTGATCTTCATGCTTACATGAGACGCTGGTTGTGACTAAAAAGTTGTTTGTTTTTTATTAGAATTTCAAAACCACCTCTACTGTTAGTCATATTTGGCTTTGTCACGTTCAAACTTGTATAAAAACGCACACAGTCAAACTCAGTGACAGTAGGCGTTTCAGGCTTCTTGGCAAAACTTTTTTTTTCCAAAAGTGCATAAATACACCACAGAATGTGATGAGGCAAGAATCTGCCCCGCTGAAGTTTATTTTAGACTAGACACTGATGCCCACAATAGCACTTTTAATTTACTTCCATAACTGCTCGAGTAAAGCATTTCTACACTACAGCAATTTGGATTTAAATGGTTATTTTAATGCTTCAAATAAATACTTGTCTTTTTTCCTAAGCTTCTTATTCTTTTTCCAGGATAAGAACGTTCAAATTCTATTTATATTTGAGAGAATTAACAGTGCTTGCGCTTGAATATCCTAAAAGATCCTCCCTACTGTTCCAAGAGCTCTGTCTGCCTGAGTCTATTAAACTTCAGACTTAGCAGGGCCTGTCTGACAGTGGAGGGCAGGTGGATTTTAAACCTCTCTGTAACCCTGTCAATGAAGCAACTTCACTTCGCTCTGTGTGTGTGTGTGTGTGTGTGTGTTAGAGAAAGATTGTGTCAGTATAGGTGTGTGTGTGTGTGTGTGTGTGTGCGCATTAGTTCCCATGTGCCAAGCGTGTGAGTGCATGACTCACCTCCAGTGATGGTCTGGGATTGCAGAAAAAGAAAGACAGGGCTGGAGGTTAATCTGAGGTTGGTACAGTTCATCAGATTCCTGAAGTGATGTGTGGCAGCCGCGGGAGCAGGCGAGCGGAGCCTGGAGAGGTGAATCCAGAACTGCAGCATCAACAACACTGCCTAATAATAGCTATCCTCACTTTGCAAAGAGGTAAACAAAAATGTAAGACATTTCTGACAATTGGAGACATCATTAATGTTGTACCAGCTATTGTGTTTTCCATTCAAAAAGGCAGGCGGAAAGAAAAAAACAAAAAAAAATAACACCAGGTAGCCATGTTTTCTCTGCTACGTCAGCCTTTTGCAAATAAGCACATGGCAGGAATGCAGTATTAATGATTTGACATTTTTCTGCACAAACCATGCACCAGTGACAGTCATCGGTATGTGGACTGTAAGACGCAGCTGCAGCACTTTTTACTTATTTGTCTGTTTATCTGAGCAACTTCAGGTTCAGGAGATCAAGCAAAGTAACGAGGAAAAGAGAGTTTAATGCGAAACTGAACTCATTTTGAGTCTTAAATAAGATCTATATTTTTAACAGCTACTTGCTTTTCCTCCAGGGCCACCATTAGGGCCTTTTGACTGACAGTGAACCAGTTCAGTTCCCATTTGGGACCCGCAGAACCAAACACCCTGCAGAGAACCGACATATTTAGATGGCGACACCAGTTTTACACTCAAATCCAGCGAGTGTTTTTCCCAATTGTACAACAAGTTCTGCATTTAGTTTGCTTTCCTAAATCTTTGAGCTTCTGCTGAATTTCAGGGTTTGTTCATACTAACAGTAACATTAGAGTTTCTGGGAACACCCAGGCACCACACTTCTCCATTTTGCTCGTTTGATGCATGATCAGTGAATTGTTTAAACAAATCTTCAATATGTGAGCGCTGGTCGGGAGCCATTAAACACCACAGAAGTCTCCGTCATGGTGGCCTGCTGGTAGTTAAACCTTAAGTACTCTCTGCTTGTCAACATGGAAGACCGAAAGACCACCTTCTTGAGTCCCTTCAGTATTAAAAACAGTAAGCAAAATGCAGTCGCCCATCTTACTCAACAATAAAGGCTCCACCTGGTGGCAAAACCAGGTGCTACAGCTGATGCACAATACATTGTCTGACATGCATGTCCTTCATGTTCTGCCTTATCAATTCATATATATTTAATTGCTTAAATTATAAACACAAATGAAATGATTAAAGGTTATTCTTCGCATTCACATGTGCCTGGCATCCTTACCAATCAGTATTTTAGGTTCTTAATGGGGATGCATGATATATCGGCAACCACATCGGTATCGGCTGATTTTAGTGTTTTTTTTCCCCGATATATCGGTATCAGTCCAATGAACAAAGTTAGCCGATGTGAAAAACCGATGATTGTCTAACATTAGCGCCTTCGTCTCTACATTTGATTTTGCTGCTATTTTGCAGATGTTTTAACTTGAATGCTCCTGGACTTGAACGTTAAATATGTTAAAATATGTTTTACTTTTGTTACGTAATAAAGAAGACTGTGTGGTCTGATATGGGCTTCTTTTGAATAGTTTTCACGTTCTCACAGTGCTTACTCATTTTTCGGTGTGAACAGAAATGGAATATCAACATCGATAAAACCGATTATCGGCGATATCAGAAATCTTAATATCGGATATCGGTATCGGCCAGAAATTTTAATATCATGCATCACTAGTTCTTAACCAACCTTTTTTTGGTTCAAATGCCTGGTAACCTTATTAGCAAGAAGCCCCTACATGAGGTTGACATTTGTAGTTCTGCAGGTCATTGAACACCAGATTTGTCCAGTGTTTTGTTTCATGATTAACTACCTGCAAAACAAATGACATTCACATCGACCCACTTTGTGTTTAACGCTAAATAGCTAATGTTTACATGCTACCATGCTAAACTTTGATGGCAAACTGTTTACCTGTCTTCACATCAGCATGTTGGGATCGTCACAGTGAGCATGTTCGTGTTTTATCTCAAAGCACTGCTACGTCCAAGTACAGCCCGCTGTAGCTGCTTAAGCGCATTAACTTAATTATTACTGACCAACCAAGAGCAAAAGCCATTTATTAAGTCTATGCTGCAATATTTGCAATGCACTTTGAGAAACAGATCTGTGCAGCATTAACCAGTAGTTTTCTTTTTTTAAAAGCACTGAAATGCAGCTCAAACACTGTCAGCTTTGTGCAGCATTTTGTCGAGAGGCCGTGCATCGCTGACAGTGACAGTAGAAAATGAGAAAATGCAAAAAGCCATTCAGATTAAGAATACTAAGCCTACAGAGGCACATCCTCTTCAGCCTCCATATGAAAAGACCAAGAGTGAGACCTGGCATACGCTCTGCTGGATTACAGGAAAAAATGCCTTCCATCAAAAAAAAAAAAAGAAGAAGAAAAAGAAAAATGATTACAGCACCTCTTAGCCAATGTGCATGCAATGAGAAAGCTGAATGAATGAATAATTATGGCAAGGAGAAGCCGGAGGGAAGGTGAGGCAGAGGAAGACAAAAAGAGGGAAGGGGTTGGTGGTTGGTTTGCGAAACAGCCATTTAAACAGGTACTTCAAGTGTGACATTTATAAACAGCAAAGCTTTTGTGAAGCGTGTGGTTAAATATGATTTTGTCTCACAGCGCTGCATGCAGTGAAAGGTGCATATACCTTTTGTAGTCACCATAAAGGCCCTTTAAGAAATGCTAAGGCAGTCAAGACTCTGAGTAAGTAAGTTTTACAAAAATATACTTCTGAAAAAAAAAAAGCCCTCTTTTCATCACAATGAAGGCTCTATGAACACACCAAAGCCTGTTTACAATGAGATCGATGGAGCGTTCAAATAATTGACGAAAAGTTTGTGAAATGAATGCGCGAACAAGGCCGCTATCGAATTAAGATTTCTCTTCATTTTAATGTTTCGTTTACTTTTGGGTGGAACCGGTGCAATTCCAAGGGGAGCTCGATTGTATTGATTCCACTCTGAGTGAAATGAATAGCGTCTCACACCCATGGCGCCGTTCACGGTACGTTCAACGTACGAGTGATTTGGGGAATGTTGCAAGAGAGCACGTCTTAACTTCAAAAACAACACCTACAGCGTGTGTCGGATGGTAAAGCGGACGTTAAACGGCAATTTTAAATACAGTTACAATTGCACAGAAATCGAGAGAAGCAGCTAATATCAATAAATAACAACAGCGGCTTGTTTGGAAGACTTTATGATGCTTTTTTGTTTAGTCAATTGAGGATGTCTTTACTAATCGTATCAACAAAAGCCCCTTTTCCAGCTTCACAAAGTCATTCCTTCTCCTCGACAAGAGTTGCAGAGCTACCCGAGCAGGTGAGAGAGTTCACATCAGGTGAGAAACAATGAGACAAACATGAGCACACAGTCCAACAGAAGTGGAAATGTGTGGGCTCGCCTTTGAAATAAAGGTTGGATTAAAACCTCTTGTGACTTTTTTTTTATGGGAGCCTGGTTGGTGCAGTTCATCCACAAAACCTGTGCTCACTCAGTGGAAAAGTTCTGACAATCTGTTTCAATTAAGAGCATGAAGCTAAATAGTTATAAATCTGAGCACAGCAACTAACAGCACGTATACTTTACTTGCATAGTTCCATTTTCTGCGACTTCTTCTTGAATAAAATTTAGAGGCAAACGCTGGACTTTTGACTTCACTACATTTACTTGCTTATTGTAGTTATTTTATCTGTTTAATTTTGCTGCCTTGTTGAAGCACTTTGTATCCTGGATTTGAAATGTGCTCTATAAATAAAGATTATTTTATTGATATATTTTGATTAACAATACAACATACAGCGCCCTCCATAATTTTTGGCACCCCTGGTTAAGATGTGTTCTTTAGCTTCTAGTAAATTCAGTTCTTTTCTAAATAATATAGGACCACGATGAAAAAAAAGAGGAAAATTCAACCTTTAATTCAAGTGCATTTCTTCAGTGTGAAAAAAATCCCACATGAAAAAATAATTCTTTTACATCAAATCATGTTTGCCACAATTATTAGCCCCCTTGATGTTAATACGTTCTCCAACCCCCTTTTGCCAACAATTCATCTGAGTTGAGTTGAAGGTTACATTTTTCTACAATTTTCAGTGTGAGAGGATGCTTCTGCAATAAAGTTTGAATTTATTTTAAGGCTTTTAACACATCTTAACCAGGGGTGCCCAAAATTATGGAGGGCGCCGTATAATCAACAAAATGTTGAAAAATTAATGAAAATGAATGCAATACTTTTACCTGGAACAGAGTGCTGTGTGTTATTAATGCTGCTGCTTAACTTTCTTAATCCCAAAACCCACTGGTGGGTTTGCAAGACATCGTTAAAACAAAAAATTATTTTTTAAAAATATATAAAAATGCCAAAAAGACACCAAACGGAAAAATTTATTAGATTTTCAGCTGTCAGACACACCACATGTAAGATGGGCCGTTTTATCAGAACAAAATGACCAAATCTTCGCTTCAAATTGTGACATTTAATCACTTTGTTCTACAAAATAAAGTAAAATAAGCTTTTCTGCAACCACAAAGTCCACTAGTACAAAAATTCAGGGACTTTTTGGCTTTTTTAAAACCATTTTTTAACATATCGTAAACACCTGAGGCCACTTTGAAAATAGTGCACATGTTGATTCCAAGTTTTTCTAATTTTGAAACATTTCTACTTGTTTTTGATAATTTATGTCATTACAACTGTGCCATACAACATAGAAGACACATCTGAGGTCTCTATACTCGTATTCGTGGTTGTGCTTTTTCAGTCTCAGTGCTTCCAACATCACATATTGAATAACCCTCCAAATGCTAAACATGTAAAGTGCACCTTAAATGACAGGAAGTGCACTTGATGACTAACAAACACCACACTCAGAATGCGCGGCGGTAAAGGCTCATTTAAAAATAGTTAACATGGGCAAACACAGAACCTATCCACATGCATTACATAAGGCAGCAACTCCTGAATTAATTAAAGAAAAATAAAAAAAATGAGAAGACAACACTAAGGGCGGCTTATGTAATGGTACCAAAAGGCAATCAATAGAACAACACTGCTGTATGATGGTTGCCTACTCAACACATGACTAAGACTCTAAATGAGTGTTTGAGTTCATTCAAGTGCTTTCTACGTATGTTTAAAATATACACAAGAAAAGCTTTTTGAACAGGCCATCCTTACCAGCTGGGGGTCGCGTCTTCAAAAGAGTGTCAGCTCTGGGGCGCCGCTCTGCGGGGCAAGAAAACACCAGAACATCTTACACTCTCGACATCAAAATGCAACAAATGAAAGGCATGAAATTCTCTGTGAGAGGAGTGCCAGCGCTCGCAGACCACACCATCAGGTGAGACTGCAGCCGAGCTATCTATAACTGATAAACAGCACCCCTCTCCTCCTTTTTTTTTTCCCCCTTGTTTGTCTGTATTTTAATTCTTCTCCTTACACACCTCTTCAACACAAACAATCTGCCTCTTTTCTCACTTCCCTCCTACACGCATCCCTCCTTTGTCTACATCGATCTCACACTTCTCTCCTCGTCTCTGCTCCGGTTCCCTTCCCTCCTGCTTGCTACAGTGTTTTGCCGTGGCTCTTACCTTTTCCCCCTGTAGGGCTGTGTGTCTGCTGTAATGAATTGTACTTAATTGCCAACTGGGACCCGCAGCCTTAAATATAATTCTCAGGACACTTAACCCGGGTCACTATGAATGATAAACACACCTTAATAAATGGGCTTGAGCTTGGAGCACAGAAGAAAAGCATTTTTTTTCTCTTCGGGCCCCACCACAGTCCAGGTAGGCAAAAAAATGTAGTGAGTGATCAGGGCAACAATTTGTTTTGGTATTTTTTGAAAGCATAAAGACATAATGCTATCCTGCTGGAGCTTTATTATTAACACAAAAGATAAAATGAGAACAAATTCAATTATACTTTTAGACTCTTTAACAACCCTGCCCTCTTTTTGCACGCTCCCTCGCCATCTTAAGGGTCAATTGACCTTTCGTTCAGCCCCTCTCTCAAACACAGACTGTCCAATTACAGCCAAGCAACCTTGGCACAGCAGGCTTTAAGCTTTACAGACTTTGTTTTTTTTTGTTCATCGCAGAAATTTTGACTTGTCATATTGAAAAAGCAAAAGTGTTACTAACAACATTAGCGATGCCTCAGTTCCACTCAAGTGTTTCTTATTTGCGAGGCTCCGGTGCTTTCTATCCAAAAGGTTTGGAGTGTCCACCTTTCTAAACCCACAAAATGTGCAAGTAAACGTGGAAGGAATGCACACTGAGGGTTGCGTCTGCTTTAACATGCAAATACAAGAGCGTTTATTCTCACTTCTATAACGCTGCTCAACAAACAGTCTGAACTCTGGATGTGTTTGGCCTACGCATTTTATCTACAAGTTGATCTTTGGATCCCTGTTTTATTGTTCTACTGGTATTATTTATCTGTTTTACACAAGATGCTTCAACAGGTACAATCCTTATGTACGTTTGAAACGATGTGTGGATGTCTACGTATGATTTCGACAGGAATGTTTAATACACGGTGTCTATAAAAGTTGGACGTTTTTCCCTTGTGTTGCTTTTAAGCATTGAATCATGGTCAAAAAAAAACCCAAAATAGACTCCTCCATGTCAACAGATTTCTAAAAAAGTAATTACAATTATGCAAAAATAGAAATAAGTGACTGCACAAGTATTTGCCCACTTTAAAGAGATTCAACAAATTCAACGCAAGTGCAGCCAAGTGGTGCTAAAACTCACACAGTTAGTGGAATGGAGATTAGCTAAGTGCAGTGAATGCGTCTCAAATGACTGCAGCATAAAGACACCTGTATCTAGAAGGTCCAGTCATGGTGAATCCTGGTTATAACTACACCATGAAGACAAAAGAACACTCTAAACAACTCTGCAAAAAGGTTGTTGAAAACCATGAGTCAGTGGAATGATACAAAAAAACTGAATATCCCTTTGGAGACCAGTTAAATCCATCTCTAAGAAAATGGAAGGTATATGGCACAAGCGTCAATCTGCCTAGAGCAGGATGTCCTTAAAAACTGAGGGACTGTGCAAGAAAAAGACCAGTGAGGGAGACCACCAAGACACCTATGACCACTCTGAAGGAGTTACAAGCTTCATTTGCCAAGGAGGGTGAGACTGGACATACAGCAACTGTCGCCTGTTCTTCAACGTCAAAGCTTTATAGGTTAGCGGCAAAGAGAAAGCGGCAGCTGAAATAAGCTCATGTTAAAGAAAAGTTCACCAAAAGTCACGCGGAAGAGTTTGAAGACTGGTTTTTTTTCATACTATATGCTATGTTTGGCAGACACTAAACACTGTATACCATCACCAACACACCATTCTCATAGTGAAGCACGGTGGTGGCAGCATCATGTTGTGGGGATGCTTCTCAGCAGCAGGCCCTGGAAGGCTTGTAAAAGTAGAGCGTAAAATGAATGCAGTAAAGTACAGAGAACTCCTGGAGGACAACCTGATGCAGTCTATAAAAGAACTGCGACTTAGGAGAAAATCTGTTTTCTAGCAAGACAATGAGTCGAAGCTTACAGCCAAATGGTTTAAAGACAGCAAGGTGAATGTTTCGGAGTGGTCGAGCCAAAGCCCAGACCTCAATCCAATTGAGAATTTGCGAATGGACTTGAAGACAACTGTTAGCTCACGATCCCACGAGTTCTGCAAAGAACTGTGTATAACTGCAGTGTCCAGATGTGCCATGCTGATTGAGACCTTTCCATAAAGGCTCAACGCTGTAATTGCAGCCAAACACTGAAAATTGACGATGATTAAATGTTGAAAACCAATAAAAAGCAAACAGTACTAAGGGGGTGAAAGCTTTAATAGGAACTGTATGCATGGTTGTGTTCTGCCTAGCTGTGTATTTTTTTTTTAGTTTTATCGTTTTGTCTGTAGTTGTACAGAGCTTTAAAATGTGCGCTTGCCCTTGGGGGAGACAATTAAGTATATCTTATCTTAACGTGATTTAACAGCCTGGCTAACTAGATCACAATCTCCACTTGTAACCTAAAAGCAATACAAAGGTAAAAAGCTGGCATGTCATTAGCTGCGATATAATGAGGTTGTGCAGGGAGAAACTGCAGCAACTCATAAGTTAGTTTCAACTCATAAAACAACTATTTTGAAAATGGATTGCTAAGGTTGAGTAATTCTTTCAAGAAAAAAAGGCAAACTCTTGCATTACAGCCTCTTCATTCTGAACATGTTCTGGTTTTGGTGACAGGAAAGCCAATATCTTTGGGTTGTGGACAAAACATTTGATGACATTTAAGGACCTCATCCTGATCTTCAGAAACAATGAACACCAGTTTTCATCTGTATTGTATATCAGTTAATTTATTCATTTGAGTGTTGCTTAGCACCATCTAAAGGCAGCTGCACTGAAACAGGAAGTGATGTTCTAGAAGCTTCCCCTTGACTTCCTGGGTTCAGAGTGAACATAGAAAATCGGTGTGCATCCAGTTAATCCCACATAAACGGCTTCATCCGTAAGTTATGCACTGTAAATATTATGTTAACATGTTAATGGTACTACTTCTGTACTTTGAGTATTTACTTTGTATTTTGGAGACCAGCCAGTTGTTAGCGCTGGGTAAATGTGCTAGTCCTGTGGTTATGGTTATGTGTGTGTTTGCAAACTATTTACATATTTACATTTCTCTATAGACATGTATGCGTTTGAGACACTTGCATAGGTTAATTATCACCTTATTTAATTGTGTAGCAGAAGTACTTTTTGGTACTTGTGTTTGTATTGTTTTGTTCTTTTTCAGTTTTACAAAATGAAAAGTTCATTCATTCATCAAATCCTGCCAAATACATCACCTGTCTGATCCTTGGAGGACACAACGTTGGAGAATATGAGTATTATGTTAAGCTAGCTGTACAGCTGAAAACACATTGCCTCCCAACAACCTTTAGTGAGGACAGCATATCATCATTTTCTGACATTTTATAGATCAAATAACCAATCGACTCATTGAGAAACAGATTATTCAGCTATGTAAACAGTCACCACTAGCAGCCCTTGTGCAGTTTGAATTAAAGTAAAACCCCATTCAGTACTAACACATCCGCTGCTTTGTAGAAGCTGGTATAGCAATCAAACATAAATACAGAATATGTTTACCTAAAATTGGAGGTAACCTGCAATATAAAAGCTATTCTCTGCCATTATTTCCATTTTAGCCGTTAGCATTTCACAGCCATCGCCTGGCTTATCCTGTAAGTAGCTATCAAATTCATTTTAAGGGCTCTCATTATCATGAGTTGATGAAGGCTTTCAAAAAGTTAGCAGGAGACGAGATTTCAAACCTACTCAGAGTTCAGTCCTCTCAAAGTTGTAATTTCAGTCAGCAAAATTGAAGGTCGCTGACTTGAAATGAGAAGCTTGCTCCCCGTCTACCTCTGTCAGAAATCAAAGACCTGTAGTTTCAAAAATTGCCATGGATTTTGAGCTGTAAATCTGCCACTGTTATCACTGCCAACCGCATAAATGCTACATTGGAAGGCTCGCTGGGCATGGCAACTGTAACTAAGGGGGAGCGGGGCCTTACCACGGCAATTATGAGCTCGAGGAATTCAAACTCCCCGGCTCAGACTTGACTCTAATGTGACAAGAATTCAAAGTCGGTGCAACTGTATGTTTCCTATATCAAACAAACCTCCCGCACTCACACAGCTGTGGGAACGTCCACCCTGTGTCTGTGGCTCGCAGATTGACTGTACTGGTTATGACACTCATGCATAATAGAAAGCACACAAGGCCCGGAGGAACTGAGGACCACAGAAAAAAAAGAGGCGCAGGGAACAGTTAGTGTGTCTGGCCAGTACGACAACCTCCCACTCGGCTCCCACCTCCCTGCTCTTTCCCCTCCAACCCACTCGCTCCCTCCGTCTCAATCTGACACATGCTGCAAACGCAAAGCCACATCAAAGTTAGTGTAGCCCTTATGAATAAAAGAGCACAACCCATCTGTGCAGCTGCAGAAAGAGATGGGGTTCTACAGTGTGTATGAAAGGGGAAAGCGAAGCCAGCTACAGCCGGGGTAGCGTCAGGGCCGCTGTAGCTGCCGCCACGGCGGCCCTCCGCCCTCACGGGACTAAACCCACAGACCCTGTCATTTCTCTTGGCAACCAGTTGCAGAATCAATTGCTTGTGAAAATACATGAAAAAGGCCATTCTGATTTAATGAAGAGATAATGACGATGACATTTAGAAGGGGGAAAAAAAAGAGACAGGGGGAGAGAGAGAGGCCCATTCAGTATAAAGGCATACAGATGGAGTGGTGAAGTTTTATGGTTCACATAAAGGCTGCATCACTGTCAAGGCATCTCTCCCTTTACTCTGCATGTCTCCCATCAGGCACTTCTTCACCTCGGTAACGTTATCTGCTGCATTCCCCAGAGGGCAGTGCAAAGCTCCTCTTTTCATACCAAGGAAACGACGGGTCACAGCTAAGCACGCATTCAGCAGTGGATGTTCATATATTAGACGTTGGGTTCAAACCTGACTTCTTTCTTCCTCTCTATATGCTTTTTTAAACCTAAACCTTTGAAATGTGCTTTGTAGGAATATAAGTGAGCTTTAGGGGGCGAACACTCCAAATCCTTCTCCAAAGGCAGGACACTGCTTTGTCCGGTCCTTGTTCCAAAAAAGCACAGAGGAGTAAAGTTTATGACTGCAAGTTTCGAAACCACAAATCTCTCGCCAGGCGAATTTCCTAAAAGGCACTATAACAAAGCTCGACGAGCCTCTGCCTGATTCAGCCTTGGCAGAGGATTCTCATGGCTGGCACAAACATGCCTCAGCATCAAAGATGTATTATCATTTCATGCCAACTGCTGAGGACACAGCAAGTGCTGGACCTGAGAAAGTTGTGTAAAGGAATAAGTAGTGAGAAGGATAAAAGTATAATCAGGTTCAACGTAGTTACACAGCACAGGCAAAGGCTAAGGCTGGTAATATTTGATGTTTCTTTCTGCACAAATGTCACGGAAATATAAAAAAGAAAAAAAAACAGTGAATAGATTCGACTAACAAGTATCCTCGGTGCAGCCTGAGCCTGATATTTCTCGGTTACCTCTGTTCATTTATTACCATGAACATGAGCACTGTGGTTCTTCTTGAATCAATACCACATACTGTATGTAAGACAGTCCCTAACAAATGCACTATTTACTCCGGCTTGATTATGTGAACCCTTGAGCCCTGCAGTGAGGGGATTCGATGGCTCTGTTATGCTTTAGGGGACATTTTGCTGGCAGGGTTCGGGTCCACTTATTCCCTCAGAGGAAAGGGTCACTGCAGATCAATACCAAGTTGTACTGAGTGATCATCTTTATCCTACGATGAAACATTTCTATCCTGATGGAAGTAGTCTCTTCCCCTCTTCCCAGGATGACAGTGCCCTCATCCGCAGGGCACAAGGAGTCACTGAACAGTTTAATGAGTATAAAAATGATGCCAGTTCTAAGCTACGGCCTTCATAGTCACCAGATGTCAACACATATGGGAGATTCTAGACAGCGCTCTCCACTACTATCAACAAAGCACCAAATGAGGGAATATTCTTTGGTGTTTCTTCCCTCCTGCAGAGGTCTAGAGAACTGTAAGGCCAGCGGCAAGATTTATTGAAGCTATTCTGGGAGCAGGTGGCGGCCCAACACCTTATGAACACACATTATGTTGGTCTTTCCTTTAATTTGTCATTTGTCCTCATATCTAAAGTAGGATCCAAAAAGCAAAGTTACAAAGTGCTTTAAAATAACAACTCTTAGACAAATAATGAAGACTAACTCAAACAAATAAATAAGATTACAAATAATGCCAGAAAACAATAAAGCAATAGCGATATGCAGCTAACAAAAAGCTGAGGTTGCCTGCCTCAGATGTTCAGATTAGAAGTTCCAAAGTCAAGAGGCCCGAACAGCAAAGGTCCAGTCACCTTCAGAAACCAGTCAGGAGTTTGTAACCATCAGTAACGTCCTGCTGATGGATCTCCGACAGTGATCAGGCTCATAGGGAGTTAGCATACCACAGATAAAGGCAGGGGCCAGCCACACCATTCAAGGCTTTAAAAACCAGCGGGAAAATGTTAAAATGGATTCTGAAACTCACAGATAATCAGTGATGGGTAGCAAGGACTGGTGTAATGGGGCATGTAGTGTTTAATAAAAGAACAATACAGTTTTTTAAAAATCACAAAATTTCACTTTTATCAATAAAACCCAGAAGAACTGGATCAGCACCTTTAATCTGTGATGTTCACTTGTGTCAAAAAACTTAACCAAAACTCAACTTCAGATTGTCATATTTGATCAAAATGACTTTATTCTACATGTGTAACCCAATGATTTAGCTGTAAGTCATGTTATTTATCGGCTGAACAGCAGGCAGTGTTTACACAGAGCAGATAGAAGACAAGTATTGAAACAAATTACACCTAAAACAGCAAAATATGTAAAGGATGTATGTAAAGTCACCTTTTTTTCACTACCTGCAACACATGAGCAGTTGGAAAAAAATTGTTGATTGCAGGTTTGTTCAGCATTTGTAAAATGAATAACCATAGAAATGCAATTATTTAACTTTTATGTTTTTAGTAGGGGTGGGACTTTAATGCGTTAACACAAAAATAGCGCATTAAAGTCCCACCCCTAATATACTTTAAAGCGTCAATTATGATAATTAATTACAACAAAAATGACGCATTTAAAAAATTAACGCATTTAATCGCAGTTTGCATCCAGGCAACACAGAACGTTTGTCAGCGCCCAAATTTCATGGTCCACACTGATGCACAAGATGCATCAGCGCTACGCTAACAACAACAAACATGGAGGAATCCGATGAGAGTGCATCGCTTGGACTGATGGAGGGTAAGTTTCATTTTAAAAAAACTGCCTGATGGAAGCCTTGACAATAGCGTGGTTTTGTGTAACTTGTGCAAAAACAAATTTGCATCCCACCGAAGCACATGGAGCTAACGGTACCACCTGAATGCAAAGCAGCGAGCACAGAAACCGCCGGAGCTGTTAGGGCTAGCAGTCCTGGATAGTGACGAATTTTTTTGTTGTAATTAATTAATCGTAATTCGTAATCGTCCCTGGTTTTTAGTATTATCACTGTGTCATACTGCACAGAAGACATTTTTGAGGTCTCTCTACTTCTAGCCATGGTTGTTGTTTCCATAGAGGTGCAGGAGTTTATATTGCAGTGAAAAATGAGACCACAGTAAGCAAAAATGTGATGGCAGTTCAGATGGTTAAGGAAGTCAGGGAGAATTGAGAGATGGACGAACACACATCAGCTATCATCGTTTCGTTGTATTTGATGCAATGTTTATCAGAAGCACGCAACACAAAAACATCTCGTTAGATCGCTTACTCAATTATATTATAAAATAGTGTAAAGCACAATGCTACCACACCTGATATTAAACTCTAACACTCTGGATGGAGAAACATCCCTCTCAGAACAAGACTGTGTGTCACTGAAATGACTATGAACTCAAAGTGAACTTCTTGCGGTGAAATGCCTCACTGTAGTTCAGACAGCCTCTCTTGGCTCACTGACATAAAAAAGCAGTAAAATTCTTCAAATGTCACGAGTTACATGATTTTCACACATCCAAAGCTGGTTCAAGCCTTTTACCGCGTCTACACAGAAGGTTTCGTAGCAGCAACTCCGCGGCTCCGTCGCCGTCTCCACGCGGAATACGTTCAGGCGCACGTTCAAATGCAGGAAAATAGGCTTGAAGCGTTAAAACCACAGGTGTGCAGTGCAAGGAAAATGCGAGTCAGATGTCTGGTATCACACAAAACATCATTTCATTTGAATTTTTCAGCATTATTTCACAGGAAAAAGATTTAAAGAACCAATAAAAGTGGCCAGACTCGGTTAAAACTGGTTTACAGCAGGTTCCTGTTGAGCAACACATAAAGGACAGAAAGGATCAACAACGATAAAAGGCAACAGACGACGACGACGACTGGAGTGGAGTGAGTGAGATATGCGATTTCAATCAGCGGTTGCAAGTGAGTCCCTCCATCAGATAGCGCTTGTCTGCCGGTTTGAAATGTGTGATAGAGGTTATTGCTCTAATGTCGCATGAAATCTCATTTTAGATTTTAGTGTATGTGTAGGAAAAAAAACTGATCTCTGACCGTAGTTGTTTTTGAAAGATGGTGCTGGAATAAGTGCATGCCAAACTAATCTAGTGATGACTCGCCTTGGAAATGGAGCAGTTAAGTGTCGGAGAGGAGTTATTGTTTTAGATTTGAAAGTAAAATTTAATGGCTAAATTATTCGTGTAGTTCTGAAAAGTGCAGCGCAGTTGATGGGTCCAAGGAGGGACCGTGAATCTTAGTAGCTCTGTCGTCTTGGTTTGTTATTGATTTCTTTAGTAGTGACGGACCAAATTGGTAGCAAACTGTTGGAAAAAATGAAAGCATGTCATGTCTGATAATCTCTTTGGTCAAAACATATAGTTTCTAATTTAGCTTCTGCATTGTCCTTCTGAACTCTTGTCACATTATTAAACACTGTGGGCTCATTTTAGTGCAACATAAAGGCCTGCACTTCTGTGGAAACAGCACAACCATGAATAGAAGTAGAGATAATTCTGAAATGTCTTTAGTGCAGTACGACACCGCTAACATGCCATAAATCATAGAAAACGAAACAACAAAAAATGAATTTCTTTGAGTGATTTTTTTTTTTTTCTTAAAGAATTGAGAAAACCTTGTAAACAGCCTGCTTTTGTTTTGTTTTGTTTTATTTTTTAAATAAGTACTGTAGAATAATACGATTTTGAGAGAAGGTCACAAATCTAAGCTCAGATTTGGTGGCACCTTAGATATGAGCCATCGAAGGATTGTTGGAAAGTTGAAAATCAAACAGTTCTTCCATTTTCCAGCAAATAAATAATGTAAAGCCTTTCCAACCCACTGGCCAACGTTGGGGTTCAGAAGGTTACAATATGGATATGGTTTCAATGAGTAGATGCAAATCGAGAACTACTCCAACATTTTAGTAGGTTTCTGTAATGCTTTGATTTGCAAAAATAATGTGGTCAGACATGGATATATTGTAGATTTCTAAGGGGACTGGATTGTCCTGACACTGACAGATGATTTCAATTGAGAATGTAAAAGATTAGAAAAAAAGTTTTGAGTTGAATTAGAAAGATAATTTGCAGTGTCATCTGCATATAACAGACACTTTGGAAAACTTGCAAACATTGGGAGGATCATGATACACAGAAGAAAGGGGGAAAGGACCCAAAATGCTGCCTTGTGTAACTGCCATATTACAAGTTCTATGGGAAAATGTGACAAGAGCAATTTTTAAAATTCTTTTGATCACGGAAGAGGAAAGCTCAAATGACGACAGTTTGCTTCGCAGAATTTGAGGATCAAATCAAAATCAATAAAAATGGTTCCAGTGACAGGACCTTTGTTCAGTATAATACGCATTTGTTTAGACATAGTTGATCAAGGGTAGACGGTAAACCATGTTGGAAGTCACCAAGGGTTTTTTTTTTTTTGCTTTGAAGATTATTCTTTAACTGGCCAAGTTATTTCAATATCACAGAGAGAATGGACATCGACTTGTTATTCGAAACGAGTGTCAGATCCTCCGATTTAAAAATGGGGGTGGTTTGAGCAGTTTTCCAATCTGAGGCAAATATAGAACGCCTGATACGGGGGATTGATCAGATGGTGGAAGGGAGGGAGCTGTCAGCATGGGTCTTAACAAAATACACATCTGAAGCATAAATATCAGAAGCATGATTCCTCAAGATATCAAACAGTTCATTCTGTGTGATCTCAGAGAGAGATAAATGGTGGGATGGTGGGGGGTAGAAAAAAAAATAAAAAATCAGGTGAGCGATGCAAAGAATGTGAAAGTTAGATGCTAGTTCTTTAATAGACGTAAGACAATAACCATGGAAAGCGCTTGCAACCTTTTTGTGCTATTTGTTCGTGTAATTTGCTGCGAGCCAAACAACTAGATCGAGTTCATCATTAGCTTTATACAAAACAACCCCCATACTACTCATGTTTGTTCTTGCTCACATGCAGAGCTGTATTTCTTATATCTCTTTTAGCTATCTTGCTAATCCTACCTTGTATGAAACACCTTGTGCAACCTCAAAGTAGAAATCCACTCACAGAACAACAACCCTTAAATCTTCGCGGTATGTGAATGGTGCCCTCTAATATGACATGCTTCCAGGTACCTTTAAACTTCCGAATCAGTCTCTACAAGTAACATACTTACATCTGTACAAACAAAACCATTTGTTCTCGTATTGGATGTTCTACCAAACGGAGCTTCCCCAGATAAACACCATTACCACAGCTTTATTCTCTTAGTCTTACCCCGAGGAAACAAGCCGAGGCAAGGAAATACTCTCTGATGTGATATGCCCGGCGCAGATGCGTTTACAGTGTGTTATTAATCACAGGAAGATCATTTGCCCCTCCGAGCCGCCCAGGAGCTTAATTTCATTTGTTCCCATCGATTTAACGGCCATTTCAGAAACAGGGGGTGGTGCGAGGAGTGTAGGCTCGATACAAGCTATTGATCAGCAACTAAATGACCTTGTGTACACAGTGACCGTGGAAACCAACCAAGGGATGCTCTAGAAATTACATCATTCGCAAGGTCTCGGCGGGGTTTCGCCATTCTGCGAGGTGGGCCTGTTACGTGTGGTCAAAAGGTCCGCTGCGTTGCACAAAAGCAGATGGACCGATGCGACGCACATACAAACGAGCGACACTCCGCACATACACTTGCCCACACGAGCATCACAACTCTTCTCCTGAGCGTAATTAATCTCTCTGTTCGTATTCAAGCGCCGCACCACTCCACCCCCCCAAGAGCACTGTCATGACAACCGATTCCACGCGACTTATTTTCCATGCTCCCACTTCTGCAAGGCTCAGGGAGTCAATTATGAACACCTTGCGACCTTTGGCCCCTCTCGCACATGAACTACTATTCCCAGGTACGGCGCCACATCACTGCTAACTAGAGCCTAGGGGGGCTCGCGCTCTCTTGGTGCGCAAACAAACATTGTTTACACGAATTACATGCTATAGGAGATGATTAACTACCCAGCTGAACCCAGGCTCTGCTTTTGGCAGCGGTCCCGCAACACAATTTATGAGGTTTTGTGCGTTTGTGTGGGGACGGGGGAGGAAGAGGCAAGGGAGGGGGTGGGTTAATAGAATAATGAGACCGCTATGCTGTGAAGCCACCAAGCAAGAATAAGTGGCGCTAAATGAACTGCTCTTTTGTTTGAGGCTGGTTGATTACTGGTGTGGCAGCAGAGGGTGCGATTTCGTTCACGTTTCTAATCCTAATCTTGTTATACTACAACACCCCACCCTCCACAAATCCACCCTCGCATAGACACACACACACACACTCGGAGGTAAAGGGATGTGTGTGTACTTGTGTCTGTGTGTGTGTGTGCGTTAAGTAGCTGAATGATGGATATATCTCGTTGCCTGGCTTACCTTATCAGCAGAAGGGCCAGTATGGGTTTCATCAGGAGGTTGATGAAGCTGGAGATACAGGTAAGCCAGGCAGCTTTTGAGGAAAAGAACACACACACAAAACAAGATTGGCTTGTCTTCACGGCAAAATAAATGGTGTTGTTGAAGCGGCGATAGTCAAAGAAGAAAAGGAGCGACTGCTTTAAGGCGCGGCCCACTTGATAAGGGCTGCGCTCTGATTAAAAAAGGTAAAAGGAAAAAGGGAAACGCGGGGCTTAATGCAGTTCTCACTGATGGAAAACTGTCAAGAACTTTCTTAAGTTGTACGTTCGGTAATTGAACATGTTAACGTGAGATAATACTTGTGTGGGGAAAGGGAGGTTGACATGGTTGAAGAAGGAAGTGTTTGTCTGTTATGTAATCAAAGCGAATGAATACCTTTGGATTTTAGACTGTTGGCTGGACGAATCAAAGATATCATTTTTGGTTCTGAGGTTTTGACACTGATAAAACATGTTGTCTGCAACTACTCCATGCTGCATCAGGTTAATTTAGACCAGGGGTTGGTCCCCCCTGTGTAACTTTTTAGTCAAGGTCAGATGTCCAAAATGATTGCTGTTCAAAAAACATTGAGCCAACTCTCTCAAAACTCCTAAACAACACATTTTTAAGTCAAGGCAGTCAAAATGGTCCTGTTTGCCTGCATCACTGTAAACACTGAAACTGTGATTACACCACAAACGTCACTTTTCTTGCACAAAATCGAGGCAGACACAGCTCAGAGGGTTATTTCTGACAATTTCTTTTATATTCGCACTAGTTGTGGAAGGCACATTGTGTAACTGCAAATCAGGTGCTGATATCAAATTTCTTTGTGTAACATTTTTGCGTCAACACTCTCAAATGGTTTAAATGACAAAGATGCCACAAAAAGGGAAATAAATCACAGAATCGCTGCGAATAACCTTCATGACTCCATAGTCAACATTGCTAACAAGTCACTAATTAATTGAACTTTTATTTGAAAACAGAAAATGACTCTTCATAACACAAAGTATGGTCTGGTTCAGACTGATTTGCTGTTTGGTTGGGGTGCGAACTAAGATCCAGACTGTGCTCAACATGAATAAGTGTATTGTTTAAGTTGGAGTTCATTTGGCTCCTCATCACTTCATCCATTCTCTTTCTTATGCCTCTTTTGCTTTAAATGCCTAAAGCTAAATGCCTATCAGATGAACTGGAACCCTCAAACACACACCTTTTTTTGATGATCGAAGATGCTGCACCAAAAAATCCCATTACCTTCCCAAACAGACAGACTTCACAAGACAATTGATTTTTGGTTTAAAACTCTCTCAAACTTCCAGGCTTCACACAACTACCACCGTCTACCAAGTGGCTCTCCATAAAGAGTCAAAGTTTACACCTTTATCCTCCGTTTGAATGACTTACTACACCAACGCTACGAAAACATGCAAAGCACAAAGATTTGTCTCAAAGAGAGATCGGGCAGGCAGTGTGTTGGAGGCAGGGAAAGGCTTCAGTCGTGTTTCTCACGCATGAGCACTTCCACAACACGGATGACTTACAACCCGTGTAGATTCACGGAGCGCCGGAGCTGCTGCTGCTGCTACGCCAACATGCTGCTCACGCTACACCTTCTATGCGGATGGCAGGCTTTTCTCCCTGCTTTCAAGTGTGGCCAAATTTGCCTTGAGAAATGGCCAGATGACCAACATACACCCTGTCTCCTCAGTAAAGTGCAGTGTGCGACACAATTATTTATATAACATCTCCAGTACGCTGGTGCATGCAAAGGTCAGTGGTTCCTTATTTAGCTTCACTGTTATTTTTTTTTTCCAGATTGTTAAAATCTCTTGCAGGACACCGCGTCCAGCGTCTCTTCCTGAATGTAAAGCGGCTTTTATCATCATCAGAGGAAGCTCTAAAACCCTCTGTTGGCTTCTACACACACATTTCACTAAAAAAAGAAGCACCATCTGAGAACATCTAGAGCCCGTCGTGACCCCGGAGTTAATGCTGAAATTCAAGGTGTGGACAGCGAAAAGGAAAGGTGACGGCACCGCTCCGTGGGGCGTCCTGTGCCTTTTTTTTTTTTTTTTTTGAAGCGTGTCCTAAAACAGTGTCTTTGATGCGGACAAATGGTTGCTTATCAAAGAGATGGTCCATAATCTGGAAAACCAGGCAGGTGCTGACCACCTGCTCTGTTTTTGAGCCAGCCACTTCAGAAGTGCCACTCTGAGGACAGAAGAAAGAGCAGTGGACAAGAGAAAAGGAGGATGAAACGCAGGATGGGGAGTCAAAGAGCAGAGCAGGAAGCAGAAAGACGATAAATGAGAGAGAGTGTGGCTTCGGTGGGCGAGTGAGTGAGTGAGTGAGTGAGTGAGTGAGTGAGTGAGTGAGTGAGTGAGTGAGTGAGTGAGTGAGTGAGTGAGTGAGTGAGTGACAAAGACTGTCGCACTCGAGCTGACACGACGTCTCCTCATCTTGTCACAGGGATGAGGAGGCCTGGCCGGGGGAATTGGGAGGAGTGGGAAACGCTGGCCCGCCGTGCCCATCACTGTCACTCATGTCTGGCATCGCAACGCATTCTGGTGACACGCACAGATCCCCCGAGTATGAAATGGGACGAGAGACCCTCGCTTTTCTTCCCCCCTCCTACTCCTTCCCACTCACCCTCTCCCGTTTTCTATCCGTCCTCAAGTCCACCTCATCCAGTCTCGACTTTAAAGCACCTATTCATTTACACCAGCGGCACTACAAATCATAATAATTCAGTAAATCCCCGTTCTCAACGGATTTGCCCCTGCAACTGAAGCAAATTTACACCTTGTTTTTTGCACTGAGGTGAACTTTGACACAAATTTGCAGCCTTGCAAGTCATATTAGAGGTGATTAGCACAGCACAGAGACAGCGATACAGCATGGTTTACAGACAGCTCACAGCAGCTGAATCAACTTGCTGGTTAGTTAGTGACAGGCAAGATGAAATGTATGCCTTTTACACATTAAACCGAGAGTGAGACTAAGTCTGTCACGCCTCATCTCGTCCCCTCTGACTGAACTCCAGTTACTCTTTGTGTTTTCTTCTTCTAGAAAACTTGTATTTCTCCTGCAGCATCAAGAAAAGGGAGAATTTTATGCTCAAAAATCAACATTTTCAACAATGGGGCTGCGCCTACATCTCTGCTGCCAAGAGTTTCTCTCTCTTTGCATGCATTTGCCCAGTTACTCACATTGCCTTTTGTGTTTAGAGCTATAATCTTTCATGACTACATGACTGATCCTTCCTTAAAAGAAGTTTCAGCTCCTCTGATCTACTAGAAAGAAGTTCAGGACTCCCTCTGTGTCTTTCTTCCCACATTATTTGTCTGTTTGCCACCGTGTCTGTTTGTCCATCTTGCCTTCGCGTTTTTTTTTTTGCCAGACTAATTGTTCTGCTGCGTGTACGCCACTGCGGCACGTCCAGACGCCATGTTGGTGGTTACAGCTTGATACATCAACCGGCAGGCACCGCCACGCTGAGCGCGATCCTGCCAGCTTCTCTCGCTGTGCTCTCATCTGATGCATGCACTTGCGAAACAAATGCACTTGTAAGCACGCAGCGGCACTCCCGCGTCTACGTGGTTAGAGCAGCCGTGATGTTCATTCGGGCCGACCAGTGGCTCCACCCGTATTAGAAAACCACTAGATTGAAGGACCCAGACCTGACCCCCGAGAGCAGGAAAAGATGGGGAGAGCAGCCGGGAGAGTGCAGCCAGAGTAAGACCAGAGCGAACAGCCACATTATCACATTTCCTGCCGCTATTTTCCAATTAGCTCGCTATCGATCAGCTCGCGGGGCCTCTTGACGCACTGTGCCTTTCACCGACTGGGCTTGAAGCCACTTTCTGTCCAAGTTGTGTCGAGATTTCGCCACACAGCGGAGGTGGACAAGCGAGCTGGTCCGGGAAGCCGTCCAGGTACGCTGGGATGGTATGGAGAGCATTTTGGCTCCGACGTTCCTTTCATCCATCCCTACCTGTCTTTACAGTGAAAACTGGGCAAACAAGCAATTTTTTTATGACAGATAAATGAAACAGGAGAACGGCTCACACATGCATTTCAGGCAATTCTTGAATTTGTGAAAAAAATATTCCAGGTATGCTGTTTGGAAATGGATGACAAGGACTCAAGGTTGCTGAAGGTTGATGTGATGATGCTGCTGCTGGTATGAGGATTGAATCTATTTGAAGGAGCTACATTCATGGAACATATACTAAAACGAAGAAAGAAATATGAGGGCCGACACATTAGCTTTGTCAGATTTTCTTCCTCAAAAAACTCATTTCGAATGACGAATAAGGAAATCACTATTTAGAACAAACGCTCTCACATTTGTCAAACACAATTACTTCGTCGGCACCCACAATGTTTGTGTTTCTGAAAACATGAGGGAGAGGGAAGGTGAAAATCCTTGGTGTTAAAAAAGGTGGGATCATGCTGATGCTCACTATGAAACAGCAGGTAGAGAGGAACAGACTGTTAGGACAAAGCAACAGTTTATGTACAACACTAGGAACAACGTGGAGTTTGTGACGGGTTCTACCATCTCAGATCATCAGGAGTCTTCTGCTCAGCCATGTTTGATTTGCTTTTATCAGAAACTGTGGACATTTAGAATTGTATCTGTGAAATTTTACAAAGATATTTTAGGTATTTACTGAGATGATTTTTCACAGATTGAACTTTAAAGCTATGTTTGCAAGCTAAAGCTATATTAATTAAAGTATATTTCTTAACAAGTGATTGATTCCCAACATGCACAATTGGACAAGTAGATCAAATAATAGCTAATAATGCATGACAGCTTCAATTTCTTCCATATTTCAACTCAAAATTTCACACAACTCAAACACAGCAGAGCAGGAATTGTTCGAAAAACGTAATGACTCGAGATGGAATCAACCTGATGTATCCGACCAGCTGACAAACTGGCGAGAATATCTGGTCCTTCAGCTCTGAAACGCTAATCTATTCTCACCGGGGAGTTGCCAGATTGGTCTGACATTGAGCAGGTAGCGAGCTTATCGGAGCTTCTCCACTATGAACAGGTGCCAGCGGCTGCAGGAAACAGGAGAGTGAACCGGAACAGCAAAGTAAAAGGAAAACAACGAGAGACGATGTGAAGCCCCACAGTGCTCAGGGTGATAATCTAACATCAACAACCATCTTCACACGAGGCGTCGGTCGTATGAAAATATGCACGAGTGCAACTTTAAAAGATTTCAAATCAGTTAGTTAGCTTGCTTTAACACGATAGTGAATACGGCTGGGTATAATTTGATTTTCCATCCATCAGCTATGTCTGCTTTAATCTGCAGAGGGTGGACTGGCGACAGACTGGGTGCACCCTGACAGGTTTCCATTCCATCACAGGGCTAACGCAAAAACACAAAGAGACAGACAGCCATGCTCCCTCACACCTACAGCCAACTTAGACCCATTAACAACTCCACACTCTAAAAGGCAATACCTCTGCTTACTTGAATCACATTAGTGTAGTTTACTTATGTCTCATTGTCCTGATCATTTAACTCATGGACTGTGAGTATGAACTCATTTTTCCTTGAAGAGTTATAAAACTACAGGAGTAAACTGGACTTGAAACATTCTGTTCCTGGACTGAACACAGAGCTCAGCAGTGCACATGTGCAGTAGAGAAGTGCAGGAGAAGTTTACGGAAACTTTACAGGGCGGCTGTGGCTCAGGTGTAGAGTTGGGTTGGTCAATGATTGGAAGGTTGGTGGTTTGATTCTGCCCTGTAGACTGTGTCATGTGTCCTTGGGCAAGACACTTCACCCACGTTGCCGGGTGTGAATGTGTATGAATGGATTGTGTGAGGAGGAGCAGCTGTGGCCACAATGGTAGCTCACCGTAATGAATGTGTGTGAATGAATAATTGACAGTGTTTGAGTGTCTAGAAATATAAATCTGATCTATTATTATTTATGTTTCTAACCCTGGGAAAGATCAAGTTCATTATACTTGCTATTTTTAAGTTCACAAAATTAAGTAAATGCAGCTAAATTTTAATTAAACTTCACAAGTAGATATGAAGCAAACTGAATTTAATGGTTATATTTACTTCCCTTTTTTGAGTGCAACCTGTTTCCTCGATTCGTTTAAGTCAGATCAACTTTTCACATTTTACAGTGCACACAAAAAGCCTCCAAAACCACAGCTCCATCTCTCACTTGATTTAATAGCAAAAAGCACCGACTGAGCTTTGATCGCCGTACGCCATAATTTAGAGGAAATTGTCGGGTTTATTTCAAGGCAGAGCCACTTCAGAAAAAAAAACAAAAACACTCCTGTTACCAGATGAATTTGCATTTGAAAGTAGTAAACTAAGACAACAGCAAACACTCAGGTGCCTCCATTGTTTTCCGATATATCAAATCAATAGCGTCTGGACTATTACTGTGATGGACAGACAAACAAAGGCATGAATGGAGCCCGATCAATGGTTCCCCCCCTGACACACACTCATACACACAATTTAGTTATGGAGGAGGGCATTTATCACACAAGCAGATTTTCTTTTTTTTTATTTTTTCCCAGCGAGTACAGGTTTTGAAGAGCCGGTGCTTAAATAAACAAATGAGTCAGATGCTATCTTTGTATATCGCGCATTGTACAGTTTTGTTTTTTTTCTTCCTGCAGCGGTGTCACGTAGAGAAGCATACAGCTCATGAGCATGGGAAACAAAAGCTCCTGTCAGTGAGGATCTGGTTGTGTGTCCTGAACGAGCTGCACCCTCTTATCTGAGCTCAGCAAAAGTTCCCATCGATCGGCCTCGCTGATTGTGTGTCAGTCAGCCTACCTGTCCGGCCCCACCTCCCTCCATCCATCCACCCTCGCCTCCCTCCTCCTCCTCCTCCTCTTACCCAAGGCCTCATTGATCAGCCGTGCCCCGGCTCCTGCCCGCTGATCAGTCAGCTTGATGTCTTTTGTGTCTGGGTGAAGTGAATAAACTATTGGGCCAATCGAACGGGAAGCGTGGGGGCCAGGAGAGCCGCCGCTTTGGCCCGAGGACGGACGGACGGATGGACGGATGGACGGAGGGGATGGGGGAGGGATGAAGGTAAAACGGGAGGCGCGAGATCAGAGGCCGCACGAAAGGCTGGGAAATGAAGAAACGTAGGATTCGAGGTGAAGAAAGGGAAGCTCAGCAGGCCTCTTCCACCAAGGTGAGAGCATCCATCTCCAAACCACACACTCGTGACAAGCTCCTCAGATAAACACTAGAAGCGGCATCCGATCCATCTTGAGACTGTCAGCGTCCTCGCGGGTTCTCCAAAATTGTGGACATAGGGAATAATTGCATCCATGAGGCTGCATAAATTAGCTGGCAGTTGTGGCAAATCCATAGGCGAGTGGATGAGGGCCCCCCCCGAGCACAAGGATCAGCGCCTCTCTTGCAGCTTGCAGGTCTCAGACCGGCCAGATTGATGGAAGAGGCCGGGATAAACCATAATTTCCATTTCATCCCTGTCAATAAGCATTTGATAACGGGGGCTAAAACGGGAGGAGGGAATTTGTTATTATAATAAGTGAGGCTTTTATGATCATATTTGGTAGCAAGGTGACAGAAAATTGCACTGATGGATGCGCGGATAGATGACGCATTAGTGGAATAATATGGACAGTTGATGGAGGAAAATAGAGGGTAATAAGCACCGCGTCAGCCAGACAGTTTTAAAAAACACGCCACGGCAAAAAGAGGTAAAGCAACAATTGTTTTTGTTTTGATATTCCCCAAAGAAAAAGTTGAAAATATTCATGAATAACTTGAGCAACAAAAAAAAACAAAAACTCTGAGTCATGTTTGAGCCGACTCACGGCTGCGGCTTGCTGTGACAGCGGATGCATTTCTAATCACTCTTATAAAAACTGAAGACATAAACAAACATTTACCCTGTTTGGAAGCCCCGGGTTTGCTTGGGGATTGGTGCATTTTCTTTCTGTCCTCCATGTTTTCAGTCAATCGGTCCTTAGATAAAAAGAGCTTAGAAAGATTATCCCCCTGGCTTGCATGCCATTATCATTAATCAGTGTGTTATTGACTGCTCTGTCCTTTCCTGTTTCAAGTTCAGGCCTCCCTTAATCCACAGATTTTGCCCAGAAGACACACACTCGACTCTGGGAGGCTCAGTGCAGCTTGAACCGTGCCCACCCTTGCAGGCACGAATCGATTCGCAGCGAGCCCTCTCCCGCCTTCCAATCTAAATGCCCAAACATTGTGACTGGTGATGTAAATTCCTCCCGTACAGTATCTGGAGACTCATTTAGAAATCTGTAACTGAGACCAAAAGACTCTCAGAGCAGAGGTGTCTCTTTTTTAAAAATACACTGTTGAATACTAAGAGTGAAAAAAAAAAAAAAAAGATTGTTTATCCAGTTAAAGCAAGTTCACCAAGTTCCAAATGAATATATCACACACATGATTACAGCTCATTTGGAAACACATCTGTGTCTGTGTTAAATACGAATAATCTGTAAAAGTCTGACAAAGAAAAAAATATTTTTTGGGGGGGGTTCACCGCAGGATGCTCTTTAACCAGTAGCTCACAAACAAGGGGTTCCACTGTCACATCTTACTTCTTTCTTTATTTTATTTTTTTTAAATAAAGAAAGAATTAAGATTAAAAATGGAAAATAATTTCCCAGGTTTCTTAAATTACAGATAACATGTAATAGAATCACCATTATGATTTAATATATTGACTGTAATAAAAAAAAAAAAGCCAAACAAACACATCAAAATCTGTCATTTTACAAATAATAACTCATTCGTCACAATGTGTAACTGTAAAAAGCAAAACCCACTTTGTTTAATGTATTTAAATAATCAAAAAATACCATGACTGTATTATTCTGCTGTATTTCCGTGTATTTTGTCTGGCACCCTTGCTGCCCCTGTTTCACTGTTTTTTAGTGTACCTCATTAAGAAAGGGGGAAACATGAACAGACCGTTAGTAATTCAGCTAATCTGAATAAAAATGAATCAGGACTTGATAAAACAACAACATATAACTTTGCATTCTTTAGGAGGGTTATGCCCCAAATACATCCTCCCTTTGTAAACCCATGTCACTGCATATGCCTGATGTTTCTATTTGTTGAGGATAACATATGTTCACGACGCCCCCTCCCAGTGATACACTTGACTGTTCCATGAACAAACAGTGAACACAACAGCTGTGAGTTCAGTGACAAAGCCTTGGATTTGTCCTGTAAATCCTGTTGGCCGCCGCTGATTCAAAGGGCCGAATATTTAAAACGGAGCCTCGCATATGCCTGGTCCTCAGAACTGATGTACCAGAGTGGAACTCATGGCGGAGCGTGGGAGGGAGAGAGGGAGGGAGGGGAGGAATTTATTGTTACACATTACAGGACAAACACAGCCCACAGATGTATTACAGGCAATAAAGTAGCTGTTTACTGAGCGTTTGGTGACAATGGTATGCGGCTAACTACATTCATGTTTGACGCAGGCATCTCTGAGACGTTTACAGTTTGTATATCTTATAAAAGTAGTTTCTATGTGCATCTCCGGGAAAGTCTACAAGCTTCACAAAAGACTGCATCTTGCTATTGACTGTACTTCATCCATTTGTACTTCCCAGACCAGTTGGTGTTGAATGACCACGATTTTCCACCTATTACAGTTGCGGGGAATCTTATCAGCTTGGGCTGAGTGGCTGGTTCCTCCATCGATGATAAATCCAAAGGTGCCAGTGGCAGTCTGTGGGTCGGAGCTAGTTCATTAGCACCAAGGCGAGCATGACTCTCCTGGGATGGTGATGAGGACGTTTTCCTCTCATTCCCTGTGCCAATCAGTGCTTCTTGATGGTCAACCTCCTTGAGCACCTGGT
>NW_007577978.1:225843-264032 GCF_000690725.1 Stegastes partitus
TTGTTTTTTTGTTGTTTTCACTTGAGATAATATCTGAAGTTGAGTGGATTCGACTCAGTAGAAATGACAAAAACAGAGATAACTTAAGTTTGATTGATATTGTCTCAGGTAGACGATGGAAAAGTGGGTTTTCTGAAGGTTTGTGAAGATGGAGTTCTCTGTTTTTGCAAATGAACTCTTCGCTTATTGATTCAGAAGGCATAACAAGTTCTAGCAAGTTGAAATGCATTTTTAAAAAATGTAGAAATAGCAAAAAAAGTACTGGCAATGGATTGAATATGTGGCAGCAACTGATGCATTTTTAAAATTGCAATAAAATAACAAAAGACAGGCAGGACGGATTTGATGATGACAACCTTGGCAAACGGATTATTAACAACGACAACTGGAAAATATATAAGATCTGCAAGAATGATAGCAGCCTTAATCAAATGCTCGGTGTTTGGGAGAACAGAGCAGCACAGGAAGCTCTCCTGGTGAGCCAGAGGAGGAGCCCAGCCTCGGACAACCCACGGAGTCCTAAAGCCTCAGAGCGTGATGCTCCAGAGCTCCCAGCATGGCGGTGGAGCAGCGTCAGATCAAGTGGCCTCCAGCAGGCTAGTGCAGAGGGGCGCCAGTTGGACGAGGATGCGACCAGATTTATAAAATCAACAGGCAGACGCAGACAGAAGACTTCAGAGAGAGACAGCAATTTAAGGGTGTTGAACCAACTACCAAAGGGCAAACAAGATCGGCTGTAAGTGACGAGCTAAGAGTGCTGGGTAAATGGCTAACTAGAGTATTAGCAATCATCATCGCAGGGGTTTTTCTAGAAAAAAATTGTATGAGGGAGCACACCGTGTTGAGGGAGCAAAGCAGGAGGAGGGTTGCCGTGGTGCGAAGCCTTTGAAAAATTGAAGCCTAAATAGGACATTCTGAGGCTATCTGAGAGAGAAATTTTAGCCCATGAAACTTCAGATATCAGGACATTATCGACTGATGAGCAATTGTTGTTTGGTTAGAATTGTAATACAACTGTACTCTGTAAATGAAAACATGACAAATACGACTACTATTGGCCATCTTTATCTGATTTGTGGCAGAAAAAAGAAGTCATCTTCTTCTGCCCCGGACAGACTTTTGCCTTCTTCCGTTTTGTGCCGCGGGATGACATCTTTAAATGCCCAAGCGTCAACGAAAACAGCTCGCGACGCGACAGTGGGTGAAAGGTCATTCAGGCTCAAGAAATCTTGCTGTGTAGGTCAGCTGACCTTGCATGTAACCTATATGAAATCTCGCGAGAGCAGCTATCACCAAAACAATATGGCGCCTCGGGATGGAAAACACCAATTTCAATCGTTTTTTGTGCCGTCATTATAACATTTTGATGATCAGATGCATTGTCTTGTGATGGTGTTGGGATGTTTTCACGGACGAGAAGATCATTTTCGTGAAGCTTGCATGTTGTACGGCAGCATGCAAGAACGTGGCCCAAATGTTTCTAGGGTTCAGTCTGCATTTTGGTAAGAGGACGCAAGCCTGGAGTATGAGGGCGCAGCTCCCCCGTAACATGATTTAGACAAACCTCTGATCATCGTAATGTCATCTTTATCACAACTAATAAATTTTAGTGTCACAGCATGTTCATAAATATCGTAATCGTTTTTGCATCACTATCCACTTAAGTAGGGCTCAATACCACTTATCCTGAAATCAGATCAAATGAGCACTACAGATGATGCTGATATGGGATGCTGGTGCTAATCTAGGCATACAGAGGTAGAAAAACCGCAATAAACTACTGTTTACTTCTTGCAAAAGCATCTGTTTGACTGATTTTGGTGTAAGAATACAAAACAATGAAACACATCTGAACACACGAGTCCAAAACCAGTCAGGAAACCACTAATTAATTGTCACCTCTAGAGAAAGAAAAGACCAGGAGCTTATCTCGCACGCAGAAAACTGGATTAAGTGACAGGCATCGCCAACGGTAAACAAAGCGCTCATGAGCGAGGCGTTGAACCCGTAGCAGCTCACCAGCTGCGTGCCGCTCAGCAGTTCAACCTAAAAAAATGTAAAACACACAGTCGCAGGCATTCCCAGGCGTTTCCCAGTCGTACCGCGGGAATTGATGTTGCCAGGCATGTTTGTGCTGGAGTACAAATCATGCTGTCAGTTTCAGCGCGCCTGTCAAAGAAGCAAGACGTCAACGCAGCCAGACGGGGACAATAGGAAGCGCGCCGACATGGGGAGGAGATGTAGCCTTGAGCGGTGATTGGAGAACGTGTTTATGTATTAGACAGTGTGTGTGTGCACGCATGTGGATCCAACAGCGTGTGTGACTGATCGTGGTGTGTTTATCTGCGTGAGGACACACATCAAGCACCCATCACAGGGTTGTGTATCCGCCGGTAAATATGAGCCGGGCCTGATCAATAATCTCAGGCGAAGAGAAGCTTAAGGTTTTCCCACATTAACTCTAAACTGTCAGAATCTATTGTCCCCCCCCCGTGTGCCTTCTCCTGAGCGCCAGCATGTGTGTGTTTACATGCTTTATGTGCACAAACATGTCCGTGTGAGGATGTGTGCAGGCCTGTTTGATTACAGCCGCGGCCGTGTTAGCTCTCCCTGTGTTTGTGTGCGCCGCGGTTTACGTTGTTTGACATACGTCGGGCGAGGATGTGTGCCCGTCCACGCTCGCGGCTCGCCTCTCGCTGTTGACTACAGCTATTTACAGACTGTGCTTTACTGACACATGCAGCCTGGTCAAATAGATAGAGATAATCTATGCAAATGTGGCACTGTGTTTTCTCAATCAAAAGCTATTTAGCTGCCTGTGTATCTTCCTGTACGTGTTCATTGAGACAGTTCCCAGAGGGCTTCCAGTGGCGCTGGTTTGGTGATATGAGACTGATTAAAAACATTATAAAGTGGTTTGTTTAGCTGCGAGAGCGCCAAACAAATTTGCGTGCAATGAATGCGATATCACGGGCATGTCGGAGGCTTGTTTCTTCGTTGTTTTTCTGTTGTTAGACAAGGTATGTATGCTTGCAAAAAGGAAAGGTTTCCAGGGAAGTCGAGTGAAGGCGCTCTGATCGATATTTCTGTATCAAAAACGGTTCAGATGACTGTGTGTGGCATGAAAAGCGTTGCTCGCAGTGACAAACCCGCCGAGAATTAGTCGACTCTGCAGTTCACCTCGGCTTTATGGAGCTTTAGATTTATTTTACTTAACCTTGAAGTTGGCTGAGCAAAAACCTGTTCTTTTACAGAAACACCTTGCTAACAGTGAATTAGAAAACTGACACAAGATAACAGGAACAGAAAAACTGACAGTAAAATAAAAAAAAAAAGAAGAAATAAGGAAGGTACCTGCTGAGTGAAAGAAATTGCAGGCAAGCAGAAAACAGCTATTAAATGGTCTTACAGTTGTGGAGTGTTACGGGAGTGTTTTGACTTTCAGGTTCGCTCTCATCACTCTCAATTTTGTTTTTCTTGCAGCAGCGGGAAAAAGAAAAAAAATCTCAGATAAAAGTCCGGCAGAAAGACCTCGAATGCGTCTTTATCTGCCACGACGTCCTCCCACACGTCTCCAAAAACGCCAAACTCTCCTCTCTGTCTGAAACCCGTCAACGCCGCTCCTTTGTGAACGCCAAAAACCCATTTGTGCCCGTCCTACTTTCCATTCACATCTCCCCCCCTCTTCCTCAGCACATGGCTGAGCCCAGAGCCAAAAACCTGCCTCTCCCAGCCACCCACACCTCCTCCCCTCCTTCCACAACCTCTCCGTTCCCCCACCTCCTCCATCTCCCCCGTCTCCTTGCCCTCCTCTCTCCTCCTCTCCTGCTACAAACTCCAAAGTCTCCTAATTCCTGTCATGCTAATTGGAGCTGACAGACACAGCTAATTATGCGCAGATAATCTGCTGCATCTGACTAATTATAATTCCCATTAGCTGCCGATAATGCTCATTAGATTAACTTTCTCCAGGAGAAATTGGAAATAATAGGCCCGGGCTCGACGCTGCATCTTTTTGGTAATCACTGGTGCAGGAGGAGGGTTGAGGGGGGGGAGGCATGCGTTTGGCAGGGAGGGCCGGTGTTTGTTTGGTGTGGAGGAGGCAGGCTGGTTGTTCTCGATGGCCGCGGTGGAAATAGATACACAGCCTGATCCAAATGATATCTGATATATCTCGAGTGCCGCCGCTTAAATTGAGAGAGACAGGGAGGCTGCCGAGAGGGGGGATTAAAACATGTGGGTCTGCACCAGGTCAGAAATCAACCAAAAGAAAAAAAAAAAACGTATTTAAGTATACACAGATAGTTTTAGGAGGTGCTCTTCCTTAGTGTTTTTTTTTTGCTGATGAGTCTCGGAGTAAAAGACAACACTGCTGGAATCGCCCGTGGGCTGAAACGCAGCGCCTCTGGTAACGCCGCAGCTCGCTGTAATCGCACGCATAGCTGTGCATATCTATAATGAGCCATGAAAGCTCAGGCAGGAAACTGTAGCTGGCTGCAATCCATTAGCCCACTCTGCGGCGCCATCGCTACAAACCACCAATCACACACACTTTTCCCCCCCGAACAGAGCAAACTATTTATTTGTTGCCCACTCAGTCTACCGCTGTGCGATCCGCTATCGCTTTTGCTGCATGATACGACAATTCTGCTGCTTTGGTTCACCCACCGCTGCCAGTTACCACCTGCTTAGCTGTGCTTTTATGTACTGCGGAGAGGGATATTATTTACCGTCTGATAGGTGTGCGCCGGCGTCTGCAGGGAGAACATAAAAGCAGGTCTATACGCTGCTGTAACTTTAAAGTCGTACAACCGTGTCCTTTCGCTTCCTTTAAACTAAAAATGTCCTGACCGCCGCTAAAGTACACCGACGGTGTAAAAATCTGACGCCGGATCATAATTTTGATTCTACGGCCCTCTTCTTTGGCACAAAGTGATCCGGCGTGCGTCGCTAAATACAGCAGCGATGAAAGAAAGTGTTGTTTACATTACATCTTGACAAGAGGACGCCATCGAGTGGGCAACGACGCCACTTCAGTACGAGAAATAGAGAAATCCTCTGTTATGGTTGCCAAAGCTTTGAGAGCAATTGGACACAGAAACCAAATGTAATTTATTGATGCAGAGTTGGGACCAAGGAGCCCAAAGCCGTGGGAACACACAGGCCCTAAAACCCACAAATGGGATATTGATCGCTTTGAGGGGCGAGAATCACACACACACACACACACACAAAAAAAAAAAGTTGTATTTAACTATGAAGTGCCTCACTTACTTTATCGAGTGGTTAACATCTCCTCCTTCTCCCTGCCCCTCTTTCTTTCCCCTCCCGTGGCCATTTACTCACACTACATTCAACAGCACAGTGACATTCAACAGTGTATGTTCCTATGACAACCCATCAAATCGCCCATCGGGAGCAGGGCTGACAGCACCTCGGGGTGTTCACATGAAAAGACTGTGATGTGAACTATACGAGATTCTATAGTGAATGTGCGCTGTACTGTACTGTACTGTACACTGTGATAGGACAAAAAGAAACAGCTAAGTATCCTTTGCTCCAGTTGTGCGCATTCATCTTTTCATTCAGCCCCTGAGGCCAGCCATAATCCACTGTGTGTGTGTGTGTGCGTCTGCCTGCTGCACACAAACCTGCTCGCCTCTGCACATGTGTACTCCCGTTTGCACTGTCCTGAATTTGATCATCTTAACCAGCATGTCTTGTGGAAAAAAAAAAAAGAGAAAGACACACACAAGCGTCAGACAGCGAGGAAAAAGAACATCCACTCCACGTGAGGCGAGCTGCGAGCGGGATACGTCGGCTAATCGGGAGCGAGAGGAGCTCTGCTGCAATATTCGCTGGCATGTATTTTAAAACGCAAGTCGGGGCTGAAACCATAGCAACGATGCTTTAGCAATGAGGAAAACAAGAGCACAGTTATTGTCTGCGTGAAAAATGCAAGCCCACCTAAACTCTGCTGGCGCCCTGCACACGTCAGGAGAATGCCTCTAAGTGATGATGTCCTAAAAAAAAGAAAAAGAAAAAACACCGGGTAAACAATAGAAGCATGATTACAGGACCACTCACTCACTCACTCACTGCTGAAAAAAAAAAATAAAGAAATAAATGAAAATAGACGGCGAGTTTGATTTGATTCTGCATTTCATATTTGGGTAGCTTCGGGCTTTACAATTTTCTCTGGTGCAAAAACAAAAACAGACCTTGTGTGCATGCAGCAGAGTAGGTAACAGGTGAGAGCGGCTCCATGCGAGTTGAAAACAAATTAAACCCAAATTATGAGCCTTAGCGTGTCGTTTAGGAATCAAAATGTTGTTTTTCTGACTGAAAACAGATTCTGTCAATAGGGTTCTTCCTGCATAGAGGGACTGTTGGTGTCACCATGGAGGGTTTGAAGCACTTCCTAAAGAGATGTTAGCAAAAGGCCAAAGGATAGTGATAGAAATAGATACAGAAATACTTTAAAATAATTTTTTCTGGCCTTTTTGCCTTCATTAGTCAGGATAGTGAGAGAGTGAGACAGGAAAGGGGGGAGGACCTGCAGCACAGGGTCGTGAGCCGGACTCGAAACAACGACTGCTGCATCGGGGACGATAGCCCCTGTTCATGGGTCGCCCGCTCTACTAGGTGAGCTATAGGGCACAGAGCGGGATCTAGTTGTAGCAGCTGATTTCAGAAATTCAGAAATTTGAGCATCAAAACATTAATTTCTTGCATTTTGGTGAATTTTTGTAAACATTAAATTATGAATTTGTGCCTTTTCTGCATTAATTTATAGTTTAAAGTCTTTAATTGTGTAAAATCAAGCTCAAGATTGTGGCTAATCTGAACCGGTTTCTTTGTTTGAAGTATTAGAAGCGAATGCATTTCAGAAGCGAGCTCAGTAACGATGCTACCTGGTTGTAAATTACAGATAAAATTGTACTTTTCTGATCATCTTAAAGTGTGTCAATGAAAATACTGTAGAGAAACACAGAAAAACTTTTTAACTAGTTTTGCTAACTGGGGGTCCCTTTTCTTAAACATAACAGACATTATGTGTGTATTAAATTGAAAATGAAATGTCAAGAAAGTGCATAGATTTCTATTAAATAAGAGACTCATTGTCTTTATTTTACGCCGACTGAACTTGAACCAGCTCAAGTGTCCAAACTGACTTGTTTTTACATCCAAGACAAAGGAGCTGATGACAGACTTCAGAAGGAACAGAATGGACACTCAGCCCATTCTCATCGGTGGGACCTGTGTGGAAAGGGTCCGTGACTACCTAGGAGTTCACACTGAGGAGAAACTGACCTGGAATAAGAACACCACACAGTCGGTAAAGAAGGCACAAAAAAAGCCGCCACTTCCTGAGAATCCTCAGGAAGAACAACATCAGCCAGACACTGCTTGTGTCTTTTTACCGCTCCACCATGGAGAGCATCCTCACATACTGCCTCTGTATGCGGTTTGCCAGCTGCACAAACAGGAAAGCACTCCAGAGGGTCACCAAAATGGCTTCTGTGCCCTCTACCCACACTGGAGGATCTTCATGGCTCTTTCTGCCTCAGGAGAGCCGACACCATCCTGAAGGACTCTTACCACCCAGGACATTTCCTGTTCAGGCTACTGCCGTCAGGGAGACAGTATTGGGCCATCAGAACCAGGACTAATAGACTGAAGAACAGCTTCTTCCCAACTGCTGTCAGAGCCATAAACGCCTCCTTGTCGTAATAAGTGCAATATATTGTTAATATGCAACTGCCACTACCTCTGTCCAGTATCCACTCTGTGCTATATACACTGTGCTCATTATTTAATTTCATCTTTTTATATAGATGTCTTTTTTGTTTGTTTTATGCATATATATATATATATGTATATATTTCTTTTATATTGTATATAGTTGTTTACAAAGTTATATATTTGCACCGAAAGGACTGCACCTTACTTTTCATTTGTACACGTTGCAATGACAATAAAACGAATCTGAAACTGAACTTTTTTCTTAAAAGCTGCATGAATCAACACTGAAACAAATGACAGCAGTATTTGTAGTAGTGGCAACCCACCAAGAATTATCACCTGCCTCTCACCCCTTTCAGCTAAATTTCTTGGATTATTACCCAACAACTGTATTACTTTGGTTCAGTTTTTTTTCTCCCCCTGCTATACCTTTTGGTACAGTTTCTACACCCAAGAGAAAGCTATTTTCAGCAAAAAAATAAAAAATAAAACACACACACACACACAAACACATTGCGCGCTACCTGCCAAACACCAGCTGGCAAAAAGACAAAGTTAGCAGCTATCGTATAAACACAGCGAAGCATGTAGTAGCTGAAAAGCCAGAAATTTCCCTGAGGAGCTTTTGAAGGCCAAGAAAGAGCTAAAAGGAGAGCGAATATAGGACTTAAGTTTGTCAGGTAGAAAGAAAAAAAAAAACTCCAAATGGATGTCGCTCGGCGTCTTAGATGTGTAAATAAGCAGCTGCCTCCTAACGTGTCGGCCATATCCACTTTAAAGTAAATGAGTAGAATTAACAATGCCGGCAGAATTTTCTCTCCAGGGTTCAGCAGGAAATAAGATTCCCCCATAAAACCACAATAATTACATTCACTTTCTGTTCATGTGCAGATTTTAAAAAAGGTGTTAATGTGTGATCTTTAGAGGTGCATATGCACACAGCAGCTCCTGTTTGCTGTGTTTTTATGCTAAGCTAGCTAATCAGTTTCCAGAGGGGTATACGACGAAGCAAGTTTGACATAGCCGGCTTTCTTTGCGTAAGCCGGTTTGAAAAAAACTAAATCTCCAGCCAGAGATGACGTGTATCACGAAGGTGGTTATCAACTTTCTTTGTCAACTCAGACTTTCTGCTTCAGACTCTGTTCACATAAAAAGGAGCATTTAACGCGTCCTGTGATTCTTCTTCTGCACAAAATGGAGCGACCATGTGCAGCTGCTTCAGTCAACAAGTTTTTTTTAATGGAGAACAATGAGGAAAATGATGAGGGTAAAAAGTGCTGCTACTGCAAATGGTGTAGGAAACTGTTAAACATGTTAATGTAGAATATTTAACCGATGCAGCTGCTGATTTCCAACTGACAGCTGCACGTTAAAGTTAAACTTCATATATTTAAACCTGATCTTGCATTGAAATGCACTGAGGTCGGACACTGTGTCATAATGCAGGAAATCACTTTAATTTTTGGCCAAATCAAAGCAAAGTTAATGTTTTTGATAAATACCAGGAGAATAATCAGTTTTCTGTGTTCTATCAGCTGCAGTACCAGCAGAGCAAACGGACTTGACAGCAAATCAGAGCCAAACGTAAAAACATATTTATGTGATTTCTGCATCGCCAACTAAATACACGTCTGGTTCCCATGGCGATATTTACAGTGTGCGATACTGTAACTACACGGCTTCAATAGCAACGTATAGATCAGCATGTTTGCAGATAAAACACATTCCCTCCGCTGAGAATCGCTCATAAATAATAATCAGTAAACGATCTGGTTAAAGGGAGACGCTCTTTCCAGTCGGTTTAAATCTGAAACATAACCTGCTCCCGACCAGGTTAGCTCCACATGCATCAGTTACCATGGAGATCTAGCAGGTTTAAAGAGAGCCATCTGAAAACTCTGACTTTAGGCTCAACATATCTCGCTAACCCACTAATCCCACTTTGTAATACAGTCCTCTTTCATACTTGATACACAAACAACTATCTTCTCATTCAAGTCTCGGAAAAGCAAAATATTCTAGGAAGACTTTTTTTTTTTTTTTTTGGAATATATGCAAGTACATATGAAAAGTTTTTTTAATTATGCTTTAAAGTCAGAATCTGAAAACCAAATGTTGAAAAAAGTATGTTCTCAGTACTATCAGTTCTAAGTATTTTGACAACTTTCGGGTAAACTTTAGATTTGCTCACCAACTAAACTAAGTCTAAACACATCAGGGGCCCCATGTTTAACAGACCAAGCAGCTCATTTTCTCATGTAAGTAGTGTCTAAATCAAATGCACCGCCAATATCAAGTGTCTTAATACAAGCCCTCAGAAGTTTATTCTGTTGATTTGTCATATAATCCTCTGCTATATTTCCTCGAGCAAAAAGAAAACTCCACGACCGACTACAAAAACTGTTTGATAAAAAGAGACTTTGATCACTCACAAATAATAATGCACTAATTCAAGCTTTGATGAACAGAAACACTGGTGTGATAAGAGTTTAGGACGTTGCAAAACAAGGGTGTGGATTTCAAAAGTGAAGGTTTTGGACTCGCTTCTTGCGGGTCTGAAATGCAAATCAATAGGAAAGAGTTTCGGATCAGTATAGCACTTTTACTGTAGCTAAGTACAGATGCGAAAAAGTGGAGTTGTGCTTGAAATGCTGAGATCCTGCAGCACCCTCTAAAATACAAAAAAATACCAAAAAAAATCCATTACTTAGTGTTTTGTTCTTCAGCAATAACCTTACCCGGGCTGATAAGAGCGCAGGAGGAGGTGAGGTTTCAGTGACTTCGTCAAGGGCAATTTGATGGGACATGTGACGCGTTTGGCTGTTTCCTGTGAAAACCGCTAAACTCATCTGTGTGCATGCGGGATTCAGAGAGTGTCGCGCGAGAGGGAGAAAGGGATGAGATTAGGGAGAAAATTCCATTATTTTTGGCTTTGTTGATTGTACAAAAAAGCACTCAAATACAGCAACTCGTGTTCAAATGGGTGGAGGTCTGGTGACTGAGATAACCACTGCACTGAGTTTGTTTTGTTTTCATCTCCATCAAACCAGCCAGAAATGCCCTGTGGGTGAGGATACCGAGTTCCTGCGGAAAAGGGGGGGATAAAAAAATAAAAATAAAAAATAGTACATGCTTCGTTCTTCAGGTCTTACTTTCTCTCATGTTGAGTTGTGAATATTCTTGGATCAAGGCCACAAAGAAGCTTTCACCGCATTATGTTGATGGCTTTTAGTGAAGCTGATCTACGAGGTTTTGTGCAGTTTTTATTGAAGCTGCACTGAGGAAATACTTGTGGAATGCCCTGTTGTGCTCCATATCAGCAGTGTTGCTGGCTCATTTGCAGCCAAGAATCTGTGTTGTGTGTTCTCTCGTCTGCCTCTTCACTTTGTAATATCCTATGAAGGGGAAACATACCCAAAAAAACTCTATTTGAATGACCTTGTTCAAAAAAATATCACCAAAAATAATAATATAGCTCAGTGAGTCTTGTCTGTGCATGTGTGACATGGCTATATGGCATGAAAAGGGCGATCAAAAAGTTCCAAGACTGTGCCCGTAATGAATCAAAACCCACATCTGATTTAAATTTGACCACCACCCCCATCTAACAAGGCTCCGTGTGCAACGATACAACGCTTCCAGCACTTATGCAAAGCTCCCTGGAAGTCCAGTTATGTAAACATGTCAAGCACCATCTGCAACGAGTGCTGAGTCTCCTAAATCGTGTCGAAAGGTTGCTTCCTCATACTTTAATTCCATTTTGGGAACGAATGTATAATCACAGGGAGCCAAATCTCGTTAGTGAGGTGGGTAGAGAGCGATGGTTGTGTTGTTGTGGCCAAAAAAAAAAAAACCTATGCGATCAGGTGCACAGGGCATCCCATCATATCACAGTTCAGCTAATTTGCACCGAATGAGGACTGACTCATCCTGGGCTGCTGACTGACAGAATACGATGTTTTCCTCTCTGCTCCTGTTTGTGGTGCGTAGAGAAATCGCAAATAAGCACCCACGGGTCGTCACAAAAACACAGCGAACAGTATCGCATATTTTTGATCATCCCTGGTAACTTGTGCACATCCTCTGAAATGATTTGTACTTGTCGTAATCCAGCACCTGCCCAGTGGCAACCAGGACCTCCACAACTCATATAGCTCAGACTTAATGCAACTATCCAGCTTAGAATCTACATACAAGGTTGTCGGTGTACGTTTCTTTGTCGTTGTCTTTGATTGTTTTCCACTTTCATTATGCCAAAAAGTGAGGGGGGAAAAAAAAGAAGATGATATTCTGTTTACAACCAGGGATGTTGAGGTCACAATCTGAATCCGAGTGAATAGCTTTCTACAGCCTGGTTTATCCTTGACGCGTCCACGCAGCTCCAAACTACGTCATTTTAGCAGCCACGCTGCACCATTTCTGCGTCATGCACCTCTGAAAATTTCTAACAATGCAGACGACAACACGCAGAAAACATGGCGGACAAACAGGAGCTCCTAGTGGCAGAGGAACAAGAATACAGGCATTTATATGATTCTTCATTCAGGGATCACCGTGATAGCCATGTGATGAACAATTTGTGGCGTAAAACTGCGGCCACACTCGGTAAAGAAGAGGAATGGGTGAAGAAAACCTGGAAAAACCTATGGGACAGATACGTTAAGGCAAAAAAGAGCACCCAAGGGTGAAGTGGAGACCCAGGGGGGAAGCCAAATTGTCCCTAGGATTTTAAGAGAGTTGAGCTGGCTCTCAAGTTTTATCAAGCATGAGAAAACTGACTTAAATGTCCTTCCAGATGAGGTAAGGTAACAAACTGCTAAAAACGGATGGGATCCAACCTTGTGCTGAATCCGGCGTATTTACTACAGTCTTGTGTAAACTATGAACGTGTGTCACCGTGTTGCAAGCAATGGAAACAACGCCAAACTTCTTCCACTTCAGTTTAACAGACACCGTGCAGAGTGTGCGGGGTATAACAGCCTCACACGTTTTCTCGTGCTGATTGCGTTTCATTTCCACGCGTCACGTTAGTGCGGAAAGCATGTTCCAGCCTTAACTCTCCAAAAACAACCAAACTACAGGAGCAAACAGGAACGATGCAGCTGGTGTCACAGTCATTGAATATGTGTTGAAACCTGCCACAGCTACATTACTGTTGCAATGGCAGTGAAGTGCAGATTAATTAAAAGAGTCAGCACTGTATTACTTCATAACAATACTGTAACTTCTAATTGGCATGGATTATACTCCACTTTTTCTTCCAATGAACCCCAAATTTGGACATTTGTGCCAATTTTGAAGAAATTCCAACCCGAAAATATAAACTACCCAACCGTGGTTATCAACAGCATGGCAGTGGAATCATTTTTAAAGATACTGAATGCAACGTCTTTGGGTTTCTTTCCTCCTCTATGACTGTAAACTGAATATCATTGGACAAAACAAGTAAAAATAACTGTTAATTGTGGCTCTAGAAAGAACCTCCATCCAACTGAACTCCATTTGAAAAAGTTTCACTTTAAATCCAAGCAGAGAAAGTTCATGAATGAATCCTGATTTTCAGCTCAGCTTTGGTCGCCTCCAGCAGGTTTTAGAAGTAAGTCAGAGGTTTTACAGTTTGCTGCAAATAAAGAAAGCTACCAATTTCATGCTGACAATCGAGCTGCAACGATAAATTAATTAGTTGTCGCTATTTTGACAACTGATTTGAGTATTTTTTTTAAATAAAAACAGTCTGAATTGAGTGATTGAAGCTTCTTATATGTGATTATTTTCTGCTTCTTTTCTCCTCTATGAAGGTAAACTGATCATCTTTGAACAAAACAAGACATTTGTGGAAACACTGATGCACAAATAATAAAAATCACGGGATGAACTGGTCGAACATATACATTAGAAAGTGGAAAACACAGCAAAATGGATTGAGAAACTCTGTAAAGGATATACGTTTCCTAACAAATATGCTACGTTCACTATACGAGCATCACAAACACATTATAACCAAAGGGCAACGCAGTGACTAACAGAGCGGCTGGGTTGCAAAAAAATTGGCCGCAGATTATAATATTTAATAATTTACAGGACATGCGAAATAAGTGCGAGGACAGACGGGGTAAAAAGGCAATGACATTTGGTCAGAGGATCATCAGACACATTTACGTCCTACTTATGCAGCATTTCTATTCCCATAATTGCCAGATTAGAGGCCTTTAACAACTGTGTATCTCATTGTGTCCGCCGTTAAAAGCTGCACAGTAACACTTTAAAGTGCAGCTGTCATTTTTATGTGCCCTTATAGAGCCGAGCGCGAATGCAGCTTTTATGTGCAACACCGCGAGCCCTCATCATTGGTCATCGCAGGGGAGGGGTTGGAGGTGGCGCTGGAGGAGGAAGAAGGGGGGGAAGTTAGCTGTCCGTTTATCAGCCCTACGTATGGATCCGTGTCCTCGCATGATTCACACCTAATGAGTGCTGCGGTTCCTGGCCGGCTTTTGTCCGCCGCCGCTGCCCGATTGGCGGGCTGAGCAGATGAGAGATGCAATAACCACCTTGAGAGGTGCTCAGCGGCTTTAAAGATGAGGATGAGAGAGCGGCGCAAAAGGACGACGGGGAGCGAGCGATGGGAGTGAAGGGCTCTCGCCATCAAAACCAAGCACACCCCTGACCATGTTTCCAGTCAAACACACACAGGATGTATGCAAAGTCAAATGTCATCACCACTGTATGTTAGTGTGTCCTCTCTCAACACTTTGGTTGTCCCTCCTCCCTGCACATGTCTCTCCACTGCTGACAATAACTGCCTCCCGCTGTCAGTTTGTCCCGTTTCTTTCCTATTTCTCTTTCCTCCTGCTCTGGATCCCGGCCGAAATGCTGCAGGATTTCTATAAGGGGAAACAAGACATGGAAATTTTCGAACGGGGGCTCAACGGTCTAAAACGAGCTTCTAGCAACGAGAGAGAGAGAGAGAGAGAGGGAGAGGAAGGACTATAGCGTCCTATTTGCATGAGCAGACAGAAGGTTAATAACACAAGCCCTGCTGTGACAAAGGAGAAAAAGAACATAGAGTAGGTAGGAGGGATGGAAAGTGCTGATCCTCCACTTCTGGCTCCTGAGAATCCATCTAAGACACATGGGAGGAGCACTGGGAGTAAATGGGAGCCCTGGATGTATGATGAGTTTCATGTACGGCACATTCCCCCTCTTGCTCTGCGGCACCTCATTTCCCAGAATGCATGTTGAGACGGAGCAGCAGCAGCAGCAGAAGCCACAAATCTGAAAACGGGCGCCGCAAATCTAGAGGCGTTTGCAAAGCAGGGGGTGCTCATACAGCTGCCCAGCGGGTTATGTGGGAAAAGTGCTCAACCTTTGACAATGTAAATTATGATTTCATTAAAAGAAACTTACAAACTCACAAATTAGTGGTAAAGCTGGAGAGGCAGAAATCTGGAGAATAAATGAAACAGCACAACACCAGAATCTGAAAATAAAGCCATAATCCTTCAACTCTCCTGTCTGTGTCTTGAGCCGATCCCATCAAACTATCACATGCATACGCTACTTCATGCATGCACACAACACAACACAAGCTAAACCATAAACATGAACACACATGAAATTGAAAGACAAAAAAAAAGAGTAAAAATTAGGCAGCATTGATGCCAGAAAATATACGCCAAAAAATGTGGAATAATGTGATGTTCAAAAGCTGTAAAAATAGTATATAGTACCAGCAAATGTCTGTAAAATAACAATATTTTTTTGCAAATTTAAATACAGAAAAGACAATGTAATTGACAGTCACTGTATAAAGATGAGTTATTTTTGAAAAATGCTTTTTAGTTTACTTTTTTTTAGAGGTTAGCATGTAAATTAATAATTTTTTCTGTGATTTAGTAGTTATTTATAATTCAACAAAGCAAGAAAAAACTATAAATAACAGTAAATGTTTAAAATAACATTTAAAAAATTTGATTTTTTTTACAGCACAGCTGCAGTTTTAGCCGTTGGCTTCGTAGAAGTTATTGTCAGACTCTTTTCTGTTAATCCGCCATCCTTTAAAAAAAAAAAAAAAATCGGCCTATCCCAGTTTACCGACAAAAATAAACACATAAACAGGATCACAAACTGTGTGTCTGTAACATTTCATGTATTTACAATAAGCAGTGAGCCACTAGCTGTTGGCTGACTGGACAGTAGAAACCTTTTACCAACCTGAGTTAGTTTAAACATTTAAAACCCTGTGTTGCAATTCAGAGTCAGTGTTTGTGAAACTAGTCAGAAAGATCAATTAGCAAGTGCTTGTTATTATACATGGCGTGGTTATATCAGCCATTCTGCAATTTGAGCGCTGTCCAAGTAGTGTCCAGTTCACCTTGAGAAGTCTTGAACCACCACAGACGTATTTGGCTGTTTCTCAATATGCCTACTTGTCCGTACTTGTGGACTTGTGAAATGTCATCAGTCACAGACCAAGTACTGATCCAATTCTGAGCAGGCATCTGACCAAGTACGGATGAAATGCCCGGATGTGTCCTCGCCCACATTATCAAGTCTGCATCAGACCAGACTTGTGTGGACTTGGGACAGCCAAGTATCCCAGAATGCATTTCACGCCAACCAGCGGCAAAAGCCGAGGAGAAAACTTTCAACAGTAATGCAAGTATTTTTTGTAAATATTATTGTTATTGTGACACAAAATGTAGTTTTAAGATTATTTTAGGTGAGAAAGTAGTGGTATAAACGCCAAATATGTGGTCAAATTATCAAGATAAAGCCTGCTTAAAATTTTGCTCAGACGATTTTGGAGATGTTAGCATCCCGGTTTGACAGCTATGACAGAAAGTACAGACTTGCGCACTTATGTATTGAGAAACGACTTTTGACGTGATGCTTGTTACTAGCTAAACCCCTACAAAAGAAAGCAACCGCCTCCCCTGGTCTCTACAATATTTAACACAAACAAACCTTCTAACAGTCCATTAAACAGTAAGAGGCTCCATCTGGTGGCGCAATCAGATACTGCAAAGAATTATCAATACATTTTCTGACATACATGTCCCTCGTCTTCTGCATTAATCTATTAAAATATTTTTAATCAGCTAAATTATTAACAGCAATTAATCGATTAACTGAAAATCATTAAAATCCCAATCTACAAGCAGTGGATAAACCCCTCTAATCTATCTGTAAAACTATCTCCAGCATATTTGGAGCGTGGCAGGTGGCGGTGATAATTACCCGATAGTGCTGCGGGGATACGTCACATAAAAACAGCCGGGAACTACTGTTTAACATGATACAGCGGAAACTGATGAAAGCTGTTTGCGGTGGCTGGAAAAGAGCGAGCGTGACAGGGAGACAGTTGTGTGGGAAGTGGCATCAAAATCAAACGTCTCTTTCACTATTTGTTTTAGGAAGGATACCAAATTACTTCCTGACAAGAAAGCAGCTTCGGAGCCGAAACAAAACCGCACAAGGAGTCAAGTGCGGTTGAAAGAGGAGGGAAAACTAACTAGAAAAACTAAAAATCTGACATCTGTTTATGCAAAGCAAGCTGCGAAACGGAGCAGAAGTTTACGCAGCTTCTTTTCAGCCATCCTCTCTTTTTTTTTTCTGCATCATGGCTGAAGAGTGCAGTTCAGAAGTCACCAGAGGGAATTGATTATCAACAGGCAGGGGCTGGATCCTTCCCTGCTCCGGCATAATGAAGCTCTCTATTTCGGGACTATCAGGTGTTTTTTAGACTTCTTGTCGCTATACCTAGGCGGCTCTCTTGCTTCCTCTCTGTATTCTCGGATCATAGCAGCCCAGATATGAGAGCACTGGGAATACGGCATGAATACTTTTTTTTTTTTTTTTATAATTCAAAGTTACAAAGCTTTTTTTTTTTTTTTTTTTGTCTGGCAACAACTAAATCCGCACTGCGATAGTTTGGCTATGACAGTATTTCAACTGCATGATGGAAACAAACAAAAGGGGGTGGGAGGGGGGGGGAGGAAGAGCCTATATGCAAACACATACACAAGTTCCGACAATTAAACACACACACAACGCAGGTGCACGAGCAGAAAACCCACACAAAGACACACAAACAGCCTATAAATAGCAGAGATCCATGGCAACCTGAGATTTGTTGTTTGCCGTCACATGCTGCTGAGAGCAAGAGAAGAGCGGGGACTTAAATAACACTGGGAGATTGGTTTGTGTGAGAGGCAAAGTCAAAACAAATTACGCCTTTTCTATCACTATGGGCCCTCCGGTAAAGCATCTGAAATAGCTTTGTGCCTGGGGACATTTTACGAGTGAAAGAATATGGCGGCAATATCCTCCGAGGACCTTAAACCAAAAAGAAAGGGATGAGGGGAAGGAGGAGAGGACGGGGGAATGAGAAGGTTTAGTTTTACTGCAGATCACAGGTGGCGACTTGACCACCTAACTAACTCTTGTCGCTTTATTCCTCGCCGTCGCTCCTCCCGTCGCCTGTCCCTTCCCATCTCGCCACGGTGCGCTGCTGTCACACTGAAGGTGTCCTCTGCTGAAAAATGAGAAATACCGTCACACTGACACACCTTCTTTTTTTCTTTTTCCTTCTCATTTAAAACGTATCGCGGTCCGACGGGGGCTTGAATTACGTCCTAACATAATGAATATGCAATTCATACTCTTGAGGGGCAGCCCTGAAGGTTTTACCCAATTTCTATCAAATCCAGCTTGTTGATTTAACTTGTTTTTCAGCCAAACAAGTCCGAAAGATTTTTCTTTTTCTTTTTTTTTTGCCTTTTTCTCCATTTACACTGACCTTCAGCGGACCTTTTTCTTCTTTCCGCTCGCTTTCTAATGCAAATAACCACTTGAAAACCACAGGCTTTGCACTTTCCCAGCACTCTGTTTTCCTTTGCAACATGAGCGCTGTAGCAACATGAGATATATATCAGGGCTTTAATTGATTTTTGTTTTGCAAGATAAAGTAATCTGGTGCAATTGTTTCAGTTTGGCGGCGTATTTGCACTCGCTCCCATATGCTGTTCATTAATTTGCAGCTAGTGGGTGATTTATCAACCTATTACACTTGGGCTTGCGCCCTCGCCACACACAGACACACACACACACACACATCCACCCACATATACCCGCCTGCAGTTTGTTCCCCCTGGTATCTTGAGGAGGCATGCATGTGGCACCACTTTGGTGGCTGGTGCTGTAATGGCTGTGCTAAAGGCTTGGGAGCTAGCCAGGCGCTGTCAAATAGCAGATGGATGGACCCACTGGCTGCACCCACACACAGTGCCTGCCCTGGACCCAGTGCAGCCCAGACTGGACCGTACATGCCTGGCCTATTTGGGAGCAACAGCAAGTGGGGCAAAGATGGCCCAGGACTAAACGAAAATCCTTTACCGCGAGGTTAAAATCGCCCGTAATTGCATGATTCCACAGCGGGAACGAATATGCACCCGGCTGAGAATACTTCTTCCATCCAGTAATTAATAAGCCATGAATAAGCATTAATGAATTAAAGAATAAGCATTTCAGGATGCAATCTAGAGAACTTAAAGGGTCCAAAATCTTTGGCTTCATGAGGAATGCAAAACAAAAATCAATATGGTATAAACAGAGTGGAAATTGTTAAGGCCTCCTGATCCTACCAGAAAATAAACAGACTAATAAGATCCATGTGAAAGCTTTTATTCTCACCTCTTTACGCATAAATATGAAGCAGGAGGGAGAAAAACTACTTCTTTCTTTTTTTTTAGGCTCAGAGACAACTGAGACATCATTTGTTGAAATTGGATGATGCAGCTCAATAACAGGAGTGTAGTCTTAATATCACATAGCTCTCATTGCATTTCTAAATATATTTCATCGCTGGTGACATGTGTGGTGTTATATTGTGCTAACTACCGTGCTAAATCCCATGCTGTTGTTTGTGAGAAGCACTGATAAGGGAGGGGAAAAAAAAAAAAAAATTCCGGTAATGGGAATGCCTTGGAAAAGGGGCCAAAAGGAATGGTTTTTTTTCCAACTTCCTTTTTTTTTTTTTAAACAAGTGGCAGTAAGAAAATCACAAACTGAACAATAAAACTGTCTGCGGTTATGATGAGTTTTCACAGGTTTTTTTTTTTTCATCTTCCGCATTGTAACAAGCAGCGGATTCTCAAAAGTGCGTGACACGGCGGACGTGTTTGTTGGGCGGCGTGTCAAAGCCGACTGCCAATGGTTGGCGATGCTTTTGCTAGAAATCGAGGAACTTATGAAGCAAACATCATATGATGGAAACACCGCTCTCTGTGTTGCTGGCCTCAAGTTTGGCCTTTTGAGCTGACTCGTCTCTCCACAGCTGCTCTGGTCCTTCGCCTCGTAGCGTGTTACGTCGAGGCAGAACAGTCTGGAGCTACCAGAAGCCGCGTTCTGTCAAGGAGAGCATTTCAAAAGGAGAGACTTTCACAGCAAAGAAAAAGGATGTTTGTGGATGCATGTGAGCCACTTGGATTACTTACATATTTTCTAAAGCAAAGAAGCTGTCTGTCATTTCTTCCAGAATTCCACAACTTTCAGTAAATACCTACTTATTACCTTCAGGATAGTCATTTCTACAGACCAGAGCCGACCTCCTTCTGTGTATATACAGTGTCTCATACAAGCACATTGCCAACCTTGACCCCTTATTTCCTTGAGGCATTTGTTTGTTATGTCCAAAGATAGATTTCTAAGACATAAGACAGAGATCCATCGATTCATCTGAAGCCTAGTTTATGTCAATCACGAAAAACTGACAACATGTAAGAAGAAACCTGGAAAAAAAGTCATACCCTTCGTCCTTTTGCTAATATCACTAATATGCCACGTCAGTTTAGTTGTGAATATGCCCACAGTTACCCCAAAGCGGAGACTTCTACGTCATTTGCTTGCGTGCATATACGCTCCCTTTCTTTCTGTATCGATCACCTCAGAAGCACAAACATAACTGAGCAACAAGCCTAATTTTAAGCCAGAATTAAATAAGCTAAACTAAGTTTAGCGAAAGTGTTGTATCTCGACAGCTTATCTCAAAGCTGGAGCACAAAAGTTTCACACAAGAAGGACCATCTTATATTCAAAATGAATTCACACAGGGCTAATTAAACCTATTAACAGCAGCTAAATCTATGTGCAATAGTTTTAAATCTGGGGTCTGTGGTCACATTTCTGTCCTGATATGATGATGAGAGGGATGGTGAAGACGGGAGCAACTCCAGGAATGGAGACTGATCAACTAGGAGTTTGGAGAAGCCGACGGTGGAAAAGCGTCGGAAGCATTCAAGAAAATTTCTCATGCTCAAGATAAAGAATTTGGCATTCAGAGAAAGAACTACTGTCTGAAAAAATAAAGCAATCAATGGATACATCATGAGCATATATATCAACAGCATTTGTGTAATTACTCTCGGTGCCAGAAGGAGGAGACAGAAATTGAACACTGCAGGTTTAATTAACTGTAGAGGCCTGTACTATGAAGCAGGGTTTGAGGTAATCGAGGTAACTTTAGGTTTAACTCAGGGGTTTTTAGGACTACAACCGTGGGTCATTTATTACCGGGACACATTAGCATGGTCCAGAGCAGGTTAGGTGTACCGAGCATTTAATTCTCTTGGAAAATAGCATCGCCGTTTGTAGAAGTTCCCGCCGAGCTCCGTGCGCAGATATACAGAATCCAACATAAGAGAGCTGCACGCAATTTCAAAGCCATTTAAGAAGTCTTTGTTGAGCTCTGTATGCCTTAAAGAGAATACAGCCATAATTAGTCGTAGCCAAACCCTATAGTCGTGTAGCCTAGTTATTAGTCTTGGGAGATTTGCACTAAATGGCCGTATTATCAGTTTAAATTATGTTTTTATTTTTCGTCCTTTACTTGCTCCCCAAACCGTTTACCATCGCCGTGGGTTGCAGCTTAAAGAGTGACGCTAATGTTGCTTCACATGCCATAAAAATGTGTTGGAACATGAGATGAATTCATCCTCCACATCGCCATGAAAGTAGCTTCATTTTATTAAATATTAACAATGCTCTTTAAATAATTCGTCCTTTTATGCGCGTGGCATAAAGAGACTACATAATTTTGTTAGCCGACGTGGCGATGCATGATAATTAAACACAATCTTGTATCTTGAAGAAGAAGAAACCTACATTTAAGCGACTTAAACACAACGGGCCAGCCGTACTGATTGTGCCTATTAATTACTACACAATCTGCAGCTTTTTACCGGCTTTGCTTGGCCACTTTGGCTGCAGCAGCTGTGTTGCTGTTAGCCTGTAATATAATTTAAAGACTCCTCATGCTGGTTCAGGATCATAGAGTTGTGCAGGAATGAATGGCTATGGGCTGTTTGAAAAGAGGCTAAAGCAACAATCAATACAACAAAACAACAAAAGTTAAAGTTCCACCACCATCAGAGCGATGCCAACTCGACGTAACAAAGACATCCTTTTGATTGAGGACAATTAACCCATTTGAAACGGCAAGTACTTTATTATTTTTAACTAATTTATCTGTTACTCTTCCTCAGTAGTTTTCATGCATTCTTGATCTCACGCTGTTGAGATGTTTGTTGCATTGTCACTTTATATTAACTGGCGGCTTATTGTCAATTTACCAAAAAATCCGAACATGAAATCCTATTTGTGCATCTATTTTGCTCATAAACACAAATAAGTGGTTTGTCGAATCGAAGCGTAATTGCTGTGTTTTTTTCCCCCCACATCTGCTTGGCAACTCCGTAATCTTTCCACGTACCCTCTGGCATCTTACGCAGCAACCCCCTGGTGTACAAGTACCCCTGCATGTGCATCACCGCATTACACAATCACAGCATTCTCTCTCTTTTTTTTTTGTGCATCTAATACAGATATCAGAGAAAACACATTTGCGATTACGTGCTCCGTGAAGAAATCTTACAAATATTGCAGCAATCAAACAGAAATCCTCGTGCGCATGAGATACCTGGAACTGCACTGCTGATGCTTTGTTAAATCAAATGGAAATTCTGATTAACTCGGTAAAGATGCAAACTGCAGCAAGACCCTTCCTATGTACCACCTTGAGAAAAAAAGCACAGCCAAAGCAGTTCATACGACCACAAAGGAAACCTTATAAATCCTTAAGCACAGATACCTCGAAGCCAAGAGTGCTTTTATTCCTTTTTGTGCAAAGTACTTGCAGTAGTTTAATCAACCTTAATTAATTTTATGCAAGTAATTCTACTTAATGAGCTATAACATGCAAAACTACTACCTTTTTTCTTCTCCAGGAATCAATATTTCCTCTAAAGACTTTTCATTAACCAGCTTCCACAATGGCCTCGTCTGAGCCTTTAAAAAGGATGTAAGGATAGATATTGTCAGTGAAGCCTATCTTGTGCCCAAACACAGATTCCCTGGCCGTGTCGCGCTACCTGTTTCCTGTAGGTTTTAGTGATAAGTGCCTCCCTCTCGGCTCCTTATGCATTATACAGAGCAGGGTTAAGCCTCGAGGCAAGGCTGCACACACAGAGCTTTGGTGTACACTGACACAAGGCCAGTATGCAGATGAAATCATAGCTGACATTAATAGGTAAACACACCAAAGTAAATAAACTCCATTAAAAAGCTGACATGTTTCATTTAGGTGAGTTTTTTTTTTTTTCCCTTGCCTTATCGGCTCTGGTTTTTTTTTTTGCTTAACAAAGAAGGAGAGTCGGTGAAGGGATGCGAGGAGAGAGAGCACTGCGGGTAATTATACTCCACACTCCTGTAATCTGGGGGTCAGTCCGAGTCCCTCCCCTTTGTTCTACAATCAATAGCCTCGGAGGAGGTGGTGGGGAAGCGAGGAGGAGGGACGGGGAGGAAGGCGAGAGACAGAAAGTTGTTGGGTTCTTATATTCGGCATTAATCATTTAACAGCGTGTGCAGGTGGAAGCGCACGATGAACACAAACACTTAAGTAGTCAGGTGCAACAGGGAAATATCTGGTGGCATTAACAGGTCCCAACAGGGGGAGGAAAAAAAAAAACAAGGACTATACTCTGCAAATGGATTGGTTAGAGGAAGGGGTACAATAAAAGAGCTGAAGAGGCCTAGAAAGAGGAAAGATTCCCTTTGACTTCATCCAGCAATCTGTGGGGGGGGAAAGAAGCAGCAGTGGCTTTATTGTTACCATCTAGCAAGATAACTTAGCGGGTTTATTTGACAGGAGAACGGTGCCAGATCGAGTAATAAAAAAAGATGCAGAGCAGCGAAGAAAGCGCATCACTGTTCCTCTTCTAACCTGTTAGACAGACCATCCTTTATTTTTTAACAATCTCCGACCTGAGCACTGCATTCCCCTGCAGCTGCACCCGCAGCATCAACCACCGGTGGAAGTTGTCGCCTCGGCGAAATAAGGGCCTCACTGTTGCAGCCCTCTCTCTAAAAGGAGCACATACAGTACGGATCGGCCCCTCCAGCATCTTGCAAAGTCATTTTTTGATTATCGAGGCCCAGGTGACGGAACTCGAGGTGGCTTTTCTTTTTAAAAACACGGTATTCACTGACAAATTAAGGCGATATTTTAAGGCCTCGTGAATGCTCTGTTTTTTAACAATATCTGCTGGTGGCTATTAACCTGCGCTGCCGACTCCACCAGCAGTGCTTCTGTGACGTCTGTGTCCCTGAATGAAGTCTCTGAGGTAACCCTGGGCCCTCTTACCACGCTGTATAGCACTGCCAACAAGCTTCATAAACCATATGGTGCATTATAGGGCTCCAACTAGTTTTCATTTTTCATTTTTATGCCAGTTATTTTCTCCACACTATATGCTCGGGCTGGCCAAATGCCTCTAAGCTTCTAGCATTGCTGAGCTTATTATTATTATGTGCATTGCAAAAAGCGTCAGCGGTATTCAGTATAAATCAACATTAAGTATTATTGGCTATTCTCAGACAAGGACATTTTAACTTTAATCTAAACACTACTAGCACTAACTGTGACAGTGGTGCATGACCAAAAGTTTATAATACGCAAGTAAAATGTTGAAAAAGTCAAGAAAACAATGAAAAAAGCATCTTAGCCATCTTGCAACTACTACAACTTCCTCTCTTTTTTTTTTAATGCTAACAAAACATAGCATTAGGTTACCAATTGTAGCTGATTATCATGAATCCCTGAAGTCCAGTTTTGATCCTGGTCTCCTGTCCACTATATATTTGAGCTGTATGAATGTATGTCACCTCGCAGCTAGAAGGTCGCCGGTTTGTGTCCCAGTGAGGACACCCGGGATCTTTCTGCGTGGAGATTGCATGTTCTCCCCGTGCAGCGTGGGTTCTCTCCGGGTTCTCCCGCTTCCTCCCACACAGTCCAAAAACATGCTGAGGTTAATTGGTGATTCTAAATTGTCCGTAGGTGTGAATGTGAGTGTGCTTGGTTGTCTGTCTCTAAGTGTAGCCCTGTGATAGACTGGTGACCTGTCCAGGGTGTCCCCTGCCTTCACCCTGAGTCAGCTGGGATAGACTCCAGCCCCCCACGACCCTAGTGAGGATTAAGCGGTGTATAGATGGATGGATGGATGGATTATGGCCAAAATGACAGTTACACTTATATAGCTCAATATTGAGATCATGATTATTTACCACTATTATTTATTGATTTAACAGCCAAATTGGGTCTGTTGCACTGTCACTTTTGAATGAAGAGAGCACTGCTTTGACTCCCATGTTGCACCACATTCCTGTTTCAAAATAAGACATGTAACCGTAACAACGTGAGATTGTTTTTGAAGTGGTCAGTATCGTATGCTGTATATTTATAGATATACATATCATCTATTTTTCATTCTAAAGTATTTATGTTGTGTGGTTCCATGAATGTTTAGGCAGTTTTTCAACTGCATCAAAACACGTCACTTTCTAAACATCTGCTTATTACTACAATTTACCAGTGTCCCTTAAACAACTCACTCACATGCTATAATAGATGTTACTCTAGTCTCCACTCAGTTACTACAACGCAGCAACTTAAAAAAAATTATTGTGAAAACAGTGAAATAAAGTGTTGTAAAGTCAGATTTGCCCTGTTTTCCATGTGTGGCGTTTGCCCTGAGGTGAGGACACATTTTGCATCATACTTTATCATCTTCATTTGAATGTAGAAAGCCGAAATCGTGATTAAAATTTACTTAACTTCACAGTCCTATTATACGCTGTGTATTAAATGGCACAGGAGTATAAACATCATATAATTTCTTATCATTAAAAGTGATGTTTTCAAATACATTCAGTTTACTATCACCTCGGAAAGAAAACAAGATCCCTATCAATCGCCAAAATTGCTCCCAACTAAATTCTTGCCACTTGATCAACTAATTCTTTGAGCTCTAGGCCATTTTATTAGATTAGAAATGCTTTATTTTTGTCAGATTCAATATTCAAGGCGGTCTTTGGGAATTGTACATAGCCTGAGGGCGAGCACTGCCTGAGCAGAGAACGTACACCGCTCAGAGTCAGCTTCAGGTCAGACCTGTTTAGTGGTGTCAAGCTTCAGGTTAGGGTCATGTGTGATTCATGTCAAATGTAATTTATGAAGAAACGCCTGTAATTCTCTCAAATATGCATCCATGTATTTCACGTGTCACTCGCAGACACTCAAGGCTGGAAGAGTTGTATTACATGAAGCAAAACCAAAGGTTAGGTTAGAGGTTTGAGTGAACACGAATGTGGTGACTCCTCTAGTTTGACGCAGTTATTACAAAATAATAACTTCACAATCTTGGAAATTTTCCAGATTTTTTATGTATTTGCATTAAAATTATGCAGCTGCACGACTAATGCATAGTCAACCGATGTAAATTATGTATGAAGCACTTGTATAATATTCAGGTTGATAACAAAGAGCCCACAGGGCAAGAAAACAGATTAAAACCATCCCCGTCACACTGTGTTTGTTTGGGCACATTCACACGTATGAACGGATAAAGGACACCACTTCAGCAGTGCCTCCACACGAAACTAAGATAGAAAGCCATTGTTTCCTTCTCAGCTGAAATGGTGATCTGTATTGGTCTGCGTTTGCTTCCCCAGCCTCAGAAACAGATAGAGATAAGGGGGGGGGGACGCTATTGCAGTAATGTCAGTCTTCAGCCAAATGGATAAACCTGGATGGCAGGCTTTTTGCCGGCGATAAGAATGTTACCGCCACAGATCTGTGGGAGACAAGAGTCAGCTATCTTAAAGCCGAGGAGAATGGGGCCCTGCTGGTATGCCCACAACTTCACAGCACAGAGGAGTGGTGGATTGATGCCACAATTGCAGATCTGAATGGTATCGCAGAGACGACAAGCTCGGGGTGTCTTTATTCTGGCTGTCTTCCGGACTGATGGTAGCCTGGTATAAAATGTAGTCTCTTTATGGAGACGCTGACAGCTAATGTCACTGTGGAGACTTCTCAAATGCCTCAGAGTGGAGCCCGGTTTCATTCCAGGCACCGTGCTGCCATTTACGGACGTGATTAGGCCTTGATGTGCGCGGGGTGGGAAAAAAAAAAAAGTTTGCCTGTTATGCAAACCAGAAGTTGCCACGCCACCTCACCCCCAGACAGAGCGGGGTGTGGCGTTTCTGACAAGCCCGCCACAAATCATTGTTGTGTTTCATCTCATCAGTGCTTTGAAGCGTGAGGTGCCAGCAGGGGAAGCGCGATTATTCAGCTAAATTCTGCAAGGGAAATTACAGCTCTGTGGCAGCAGGTGCATCCACAATTACCCTCCTCTTCCCGTCCTCAGGCATAAACAGGCACGTGGACAAGGGAGCCACATATGCCACAACAAACACCTGTACATAAAATACATACGTACGCATCCAAACACGCTCGCGCAGTCAATCGCACCTGCTTTTTTTTCTTTTTTTTCCAATCTGTCTTTGACATGCACAAATCCTCTCCTCCCAACATCCTTGGAAAAACACAAGCAGCAAAATCACTCAGTGACACAGATCCGCACATGATCTCACCACAATGCAGCAAAGCGAGCAGGCAGGAGCTGCTCCAGAAGAGGTAATTCTGTTTCTGTTTGTTCGACAGAGAAAAGGGAGGGCAAGATAGAAGTAGAGGGTGGGTGGTGAGGGAGGAGAAGGGGGGGAAAGTGTAAATCTAACATAGAGGCCCCGTGCAGAGCCCCCAGGATCAAATCCAATTCTGGCAAGATACACATTAAGCCCCGTCAATCACAACAGTGTCCTTGGAATGCGGCAGAATGGCGATGAGACCGGCAGGGGAGTCTCTTTTCCATGAGAGCCGGGATGAACCCACTTAAATCTGTGCAGGCAGACATAAAAACTCCCGTCGCCCTGCAGGGAACGCACATTCAACTCCGCCTGAGCACACACTGACACGTATGTAACTGTGGTCCACACGTCTCAACTCGAGAACCTTCACACGCTAAATATTGACTTTTACCAATGATTCTCCGACGGTGGAGGATTTTACACGTCATTTAAACCGAGCAGACAATTGACAAATATGAAATGACTTTGCTCGTGGTGGATGGTCAAACGTTTGTATCAGGCTGGATAAGGATGGATTTTAAGACACAAAATCTATGCAGCAGAGCCACACGTCTTCACACGCCTACATTACCCATGATGCAACGCCAACATTTCAGTCAGAGTTGGGTACAGAGCTTTCTACAAAGATAGGTAAAGGGGAAAAGTAGCCTGAGCGAATCTAGTGTCACGACTCCATCATTTAATGAGTTTGCCTCCCTGATTGTAAACATGTTGTCACTGTTATGAAGGACGATTAGGTTTCTTGAGTGTTTTACTCTCTAAATAGCTTGTAATATTCAAAACCTCACCTCCTCCTGACTGATCAGAACCTCTGTAATTAAAAATCTTTAGACCTCATTTATTATTAATTTATGGACACTCTCACTGTGAGGTCGGTCCAGACGTTGTCCAATGATGGTTCATGGAGTTATTTACAGGAAACAGGAATACACCCTGATTTAATGAAAGTAAATGAGGTTGTATCTCTAGATTTTTATTATTTAGTTTCTGGGGGGGAAAAAAATTAAAAAATCAGCATAAGTTACTGGCATGATTAAATTTTTTTCTTGAGGTTTCTGGGATATTCAGTTTAAAAAAAATTTGCCAAATCTGGTAAAAAATAGGCAACTGGTGAGGCTTTTTTTTTAAATCGCTGTTATGAAATTTAACACAGAGGGCCTATTTTCAAAAACTCACAAAGCATTTGGAGGAAAACTGTAGGATTTCATAAGGTTCTGTGCTTTATGTAGAAGTTTTTGCGTGATTTAAAAAAACATGTGAGCCTTGAGAAATACTGACGGTACATTTTTCATGATTTTCTGACATTTTATAGACTGAACAGGTAATTGAGAGAATAACTGACAGATGAATCCACAATGGAAATAAATGCTAGTAGCAGCCTTACTTTTTAAAGCTTATCAAGCTGCTGCTGCTGTCTGTACATTCAACTCACCCATCCTTAAGCTTGCGAAAGGAATTTGTTAAGAGAACTAAAAATGAACATAATAAAGTAACTTCCATCCATCATCTATACACCGCTTAATCCTCACTAGGGTCACAGGGGGCTGGAGTCTATCCCAGCTGACTTAGGGCGAAGGCAGGAGACACCCTGGACAGGTCACCAGTCTATCACAGGGCTACACTTAGAGACAGACAACCAAGCACACTCACATTCACACCTACGGACAATTTAGAATCACCAATTAACCTCAACATGTTTTTGGACTGTGTGGGAGGAAGCTGGAGAACCCGGAGAGAACCCACACTGCACGGGGAGAACATGCAAACTCCATGCAGAAGGATTCCGGTGCCCCCACCGGGACGCGAACCGGTGACCTTCTTGCTGCGAGGCAACAGTGCTACCCTGCAGTCCTAATAAAGTAACTTGCTGGACTTAAATGAGTTGTCTGACTTCTTTCTAACTCCTCAGTTATAGCTTTCACATTTGTAGCCTTCAGGCTCCAAGTACATTACCTAACACAACACCTTTAACAGCACTAAAACACACACTCAAAAAAAAAAAAAAGCACACGTATACAGTACACACAACAAATAGCTCCGATGCAAATCCTAAATCTAATTTCCCTTTCAGCAGAGGGGAACACCACACGCTGCTTGGCTCGCAGCTTGAGTTCATTCAGGCTACAGTGGAAGCGACAGTTAGCCTATTTACTTTTATTCTGGACTTGTGCTAATTATCTTAACTACACAAGTAATTATCTTTCACATCAAAGGGCCATGCTCTGAGCCCTGCTGATCCACCCCCCCTCCCTCCAACCAAACAACCAACCAACCAACCAACCAACCAGTCAGCCAACCAGCCAGCAAACCCCCGACACACGCCGCCATCGCCACGTTTCCGGAGCCAGCTGAATCATGACATTAGCGGGTAATTAGACGATCGGCTGAGTGCGTTTGATGGGGGCACGTGTGACGATCAGCCAACCGTCTGCGAGTTTTTCGAGCTGCCGAACTCGAATCCGGAGAGATGTGATACCCAGATTTAACAGGCGCTATTAGATCTCAGGTGCTAAGCTGCAGCCTCAGTGAAAGCCTGCATAGCATTTTACAGATTAGCAGTAAATAAATGACATCCCGAGGGATCATTGATGAGTTTTTTTTTTTTTCTTTTTTTTCCCCCCCTCTCTCTTTGGCTTCATCCGTGCTGAGCGGCTCTTTCATCTCATCCATTAGCAGTGCCGTTTCTGATCACAGTCCACTCTGATCGATGAATAATGTAGCCGCACGGTTTGATTACTGCCCAAAAGCCGCGACTTCGTGGCAGGACGTCATGACTGGGAATATGCGGCTCGTATTTGTGCACATGTGCTTTTTATTCACTCCGTCTACTTCCATCCAACGATGATGCCTCTGGGCTTCTGTTACTGCAAACAGATAATAATCAGGTCATCTGGCACCGGGCGCGAATCCTTCATTAACAATATAACGATAATCTCGGCAGAAACATGTGACTGTAGGAGAAAATTTACATGAACTGCATTTAAATTCCTTTGAAGTTGTTTGTTTTGCTCACCTTGGAAACACACTATTTCTACTTCTCCTCTGTGGTAAGAAGTAAACGCACCCCATAAATATTTATCTACCTAGGGCCCTTGCTATTCTGGCCCAGTGTTTTGAACATAGCCACTGGAGATTGGGCCTATCAGGGACCCGCCGAGAGAGAGAGACAGAAAGAGCGAAAGATAGGGAGGGAAGGAGGGAGGGAGCAAATAAAAAAGAAAAGAGAAAAGAGAGGGGAGCTGGGAGGGAGCGGTGGAGAATAATATTTTTGTGTGTGTTCCAAAATGGAAAGTGGCTGGTTTGCGGGATGTTTAATGCAGCAGGATGGGGGCGAGGTTCAGAGTGTGTTCCCTTTACCAGTCACCTCACACACCTCCCAACTTTCAGTCACATCTAAGATGAGTCGGAATTTTTAAGAGTTTGTGGTTAGCGGGAAACTGCATTTCTTTGTCTTAAATTCAAGATGAAAACACTTTTTTAACCTCTTCGACCTCCGGATGTCAGTCAACAAAATGCAGTCTGTGCTTGTATCGGCAGAACTTCAAAACATGGACTCAGGAGTTTGAACAGATTATGAAGAGGTCAAAACAGCAAGAACATACACTAATATGTATCAGAGCAACAAATCAAAATGATTCTAAAGCCCATATGGGGGTTAATCCCACTCACCAGATGTGGGGAATCAGGTGTAAGCCTGCTACTGGTCGCTCAGTTGTGGCCGTTTGGTCGTCTCCTTTCTTACATTTACTTCGCTACAAGAAACAACAACCTCCGAGGATCAGCCCACCACGCTGAAAATTTCAAGCCTTGCCAAGGATTCTGATCATGCAGCGAGGCAGCTCTGCTACTTTTTCAGTGGATTACGAGTTTTATTTATAGCGTTCGTCTCCCTGCATGTAAATGTTCCACAAAAACAATTCCACACCGAAGCTACATCCTTCGTTTAGTCTCGTCTGCAACAACTGTGATTGGTTTAAAGAAATACAAACAAGCCAGAGAGTCCATAGATATGCATAATAAAGGCTAGATGTCTTAAGGCGGCGTTTTGAACGGGATCATCCTTCGGCCATTTTGACACGGGGCAGCTCTCTGGTGGAACCTGTGGTACATGAAGGAGTGATCTGTACAAATGTAAATACTCTTGTCTCGCTGAAATCTTGATGAATTTACAAACAGTTTGGTTTCTTACAAACGTTATTGACGTGGCTACAATTCAAATTGCGCAAAATAATTGAAATACTAATAGTTGCTGGCCATGAGAGTGTAACATAATAATCCATCGGTGCAGTGTGATAACTACACCTCTGATGTTTATAACAAACCAAACCGTTTGAAAATCGGTAGAAAATTGAGCAAGTTATGGTTGTTTTAAAAGTACATGCACCACTACAACACAATGTTATGGGTGAGCGAGTGCACTGTACCAAGATGGCTGCGCGATTCCATTGGCCGGCAGCGCGGATGAGACATCTAGCCTTTATTACACATATCTATGCTTTTTCCATCTTACAGCAGAATGATAGTGTGGTGCCATTATGTTCTACAGAATATCAAAACTTTGATCTGGTGGATCAACAGGTCCGCATCAACTTGTAGGGGAAAGTTTAACCACCTTGAAAGTCGTGCATGAAGACCTGTTATGTTGGGGTTGAGGGGAAAGTTCTAGACAGCTTGAAGTCAGAACAATACTGCAGAAACTTTGGTGCAAACAGAGGAAACTTATCTAAGCAGCTCACCAACAGACACCCAGATCTGAGCACAGGATTCAAGTCGAGAGAGTCTCACTTGTTAATTTATACCAACAACCTGTCGTCACAATGTTCACATCTTTAAATGGTACCACTTGTGAACTGTGGCATCTGTTGTAACAACGCTGCACACGCAGTGTTCATATAACTTAGCTTAAAGGCTAACATGATGTCAGCAATCTACCAGCGAATCCATTCAGCCTGTCAACATATAGCAGAGAGTGTGTGTGTCTGCAGCAGCCTCTGTGGTTTCCCCAAATGGTCTTTTCACAACATCAGCAAGAGGAGCAGGAAAGTCAGGCGCAAAGAGACCAACAGACACATACATCCGACTATACCTGCAGCTTTTCAGAGACACAGAAACATGACAAAAAGTTGCATTGAATTCCTTATAGGGTAGCCAGATGAGCAGGTTTTATAACCCTGTATTGTCTGTTTTAAACACCTGAAGGCTAAAACAGCCCTGTTATATTTTCATATAACTGTTACACCTCGCCTATATTATTTGCATTCTTTTTTTCATACATCAGGCAGCCTGGCACTGCAGCAGAAATACTACCATGAAATTATCATTTCTGGCACAGTATTGTTTTGTATTAAATAACACTGCTGTCCTTTTTTTTATTAATTCTCAAAGGGCTCCATACCAAGTTTTTTCCCCCAGTTTACCTTAAAATATGTTGATTTAATTAGTATATTTTTAGCTGCTCTATCTAAATTGTAAATTTCAGGGGTACCAACCACCACTTTTCTTGTATTGCAGCATCTCTGCTAGAAGGGAAAATGGATTTTGAATTATCTAAGTAACAATTATGTCCCCTTAATCTTTTACTTAATCAACTGATTGTTCAGTCAATGACATTTGAGAAAACTGTGAAAAAACTTCTTGGCCCAAGGTGATGTCACCAAAACACAAAAAATGATCAGTTTAATCTGTGACACTGAAAAGAAAAGCAGCAGATCTTTATATTCTGGAAGCTGAAACATGGCAATGTGCATCAGTTTATGCTTAAAACTGATTGAAAATGATAAACGGATTACCAAATATGTACTAAATATTGTTTAAGTCTGCTTGCGTCACCTTTATTCTGGTCAAAAATCTTTACTAGAATCTTGTTCTGGCACAATATTGCTTTATTTTAAATAACAGTAATGTGTATTTTTATTACTCAGTGGCTTTGTCCTAAGTTTCTTCCACTTGATGGTAATATCTAATATTATCATTAGTTTATTTTTGTTGTGTTATCGAAACTAGTGTTGAGAATCGCAGAATATAAGTGGCATTGGTACCAACTAGCAAAGTTCTGGTCTTGCGAAGGAAAAAATGGATTTTGAATGATCCAAATAATGATTATTGAACCATCCCTGAAAGTTTTAGTTCATCAATTGATCCTTTAGTCTGTGAAGTTTGAGAAAACCCTAAAAAAAAGTGGCCATCCCAACTTCTTAGAGGCCAAGACGACATGACCAAAAACAACCATCCTAATTTGTGAGAAGGAAAAGCAGTACATCTTTATATAATCCAGAAGCTGAAAGATAAGAATGTGCATCACGTAACTGATTAATCAATTACCAAATACTTTAGCAATCCTGCCAGTTCTGCTTGTTTCATCTTCATTCTGATCAAAAGGTTTTACTAGAATGTTAAGCTCAAATGCAAAAGCCAGCATCTCTGCAGCACGCTTGCTGCCAGAAACCCAACAACACTGGCTCACACACACACACAAAAAATAAACCTTGCGACTTGATTTGGCATCATTCTGGTGAGAAAAGTCCAAAAAAAACAAAAAAAATACCAGAATTTTCTCGCCAAAATCTTAGAAGGCAAATTAGGAATTAGTTGCCAGGTCTGACATCCGGTGCAAAAACACAGGCAATTCCTGCTGTCACCTGCTGACACGGCGCCCCGAGAACGACTCGTAATAATCAGGCGCATGAATATGGAACATTTACCACTTGTGCGGGTTCCTCGTGTGGGAACATTTCCTCCCTGAACCCCGGTGACAACCTCTGTGCGAGGAGGTGGTTGGATTATACAACCACGGTCCTGTCACACACACGCTCATATATATATATATATATACACGCTCACCTGTTACCTGGTGAACATCAGAGCCCTCCACCTGGATGTTACCGCAGCGCCCCGGCTCCACCAAACCCTAATGAGCCCTGCCTCAACTCCGTCAAAGTCATCTGATGACACTGATGTGGGGAGATTGATATTCACGCTTGACTCGCCGTCCTCTCCACTTGACTGCTGTGTTTACCTCCCCACACAATTAGTATCTGGTGAAGACAGACAGACAAAGCAAGAGGAGAGGAGGGATGGGAGTCAGTGTGCGCTCTGTGTGTGTGTGTGTGTGTGTGTGTTTGCTGCATTAGCTCCAATTGTTTATAAAGATGGGAGATGTCTTTCAGCTTTTGAAGGTGGCTTTTTCTATATCGCAGGCCCATTACTGGCTCATTTAATCCCCATAAAAACTGCTTTACCTCTCTGAATGTCAGAAGCTTGCAATAACAGAAGCTGCATTGGCTTAAGTGGAATGCATATTTCAACAGTTTATTTTTTTTTTTACGACAAATTTGCATCCAAGACGTGCTGTGGCCCCCCTTTTTATTTATTTATTTTACTTATGAGTGAACTCCACAAGTGTGACGGTGCAGGTTGAGCCTCCATCTTTGTTAGCTAACTTTCACCCTAACATTAGCATACAAGCACATACAAAAAAAAAAACACTTAAAAAGAAAAAAAAGGTAAATTGTCTGCCCACTCTGTGTGAAAATGAAAAAAAAAATGGAGGCGGTATTAGCAAAAACTTTTAAGCTGAGGTGGAGGAGAGAGAGAGAGAGAGAAAAAAAAAACGGCAGCAGAAAAACCAGCAGCCATGTCTTCAGACTGATTTAGCATTAATTGACATTCTCGCTAATCGGTGCATTCGCCATTTGAACACAGTGATAAAATACGGTCTGTGGGCTGAATACTGATGCCTACCTGAGCGGAGGAAGGACCGGGAGAGGGAGGGGAGGGGGGTGTTTGAGAGGAGGCAGGTGGACACTCAGGTGAGCATAGGTTTGGGGGAAAAGGAAGTCTCGCCAAAATGGAGGAGCGGTTTTTGTGTGGAGCCACAGCGCCTCCCGGTGGGCGGACACAAAATGGCCGCCAGGTTCTGTGTTTCACTTAGCTTGCAGTGAAGTGAGTCAAACTGTGTTTTTTAATGTCGTTTATTCACTTATTACTCCGATTTCACTACATTTCAGAGCCAAAAATTGCTCTTTAGCGTTAATATTTTGTCATTTCATGTGTTAGTTTTCACTTATTTTAAAGTTATTACATATTTTTAGGAGTGAATGCCATGTTTGAGATGTTTGTTAGCATTTCCAATATACATTTTCCTTTATATTGCTCATGTAAAAAATAATTTAACTCCAAAAGTGAAAAGCCAGTCGTTGAAAGTAACTAATTATATCTGCTGAAATACTGTGCTTGAGTATTGCATTGAGTATTTCCATTTTATGCTACTTTATATGGAGGTTAAAAAAATTATCAGATTTTAAGTCCACAATTTGATAGCTTTAATTACTTTGAAAATGAGTATTTCCCAATATAACAATCTTTTAATTAAACTACATAACATAGTTAAAGAGGAATTTTCCCCCATAGACTGCTCATTTAAATACCAGATGCAAAACCAATGGTGGAAAGTAACTAAGTGCATTTATTCAAGTACTGTAGTTGAGTATTTCCATTTTATGCTACTTCCTGCTCCTACTTCACTACATTTCAGAGGGTAATACTGTAATTTCTACTCAACTACATTTATTTGACAGCTTTTGCTACTTGTAAGATTAATAATTTACACGGTGGAGAATACAACACTCTAATAAACTACCAAAACAGTAGTTTAGAAGCAGACCGCTCGTTTAAATAACAGTTTAGAGTCCAAATATGTAAAACCAGTGCGAGAAAGTAATTAAGTACATTTACTCAAGTACTGTAGTGCACTGCAGCTTTGAGGTACTTGTGTTTTACTTGAGTATTTACCATTTTCTGCTACTTTATATGGAGGAAAACATTGTCATTTCTACTCCACTACATTTGTCGTTAGTTACTTTTAATAGTATGATTTTACACAATAGAGAATATAACAGTCTTTTAAACTGCAGCACATAGTTAGAGACATTTCTTCCCTGTAGATTTCTCATTTGAATAACAATTTATATGGAAAGAATGAATAATATGACCAGCTGTTAAAATGCACCACACGAGATGAAAGCNTTTCTTCCCTGTAGATTTCTCATTTGAATAACAATTTATATGGAAAGAATGAATAATATGACCAGCTGTTAAAATGCACCACACGAGATGAAAGCAGTGTTTTCCAAGTTTTTTGGCTTCTCACAAAAAAAAATCAGTCTTCTGCTGAAACTTCTGTTTCATTTCAGAAGAGAATCTTTATTTCACTTCCATTAATTATCTTATGAGCTTCCGAATGTATCTGCTGCTGCTGTAATATAAAACTATACATAGAGTAGTTCACCTGCACCAGGTGTCTTGGTCCTTGCACATAAGGATCTGAATAATTCTTCAGCTATTGGGTAAAGTTTATGCAGTGTTTTACAAAAAATAAACAATAAAAACTGTGGAAATGTCCAAAAAGGTGCTGCTATATTTTACCTGGTTAAGCTGGTGTCCCATGTTCAGGGGCTACAATCCCCAACGTGGAGGTCATGAGTTCAAATCCTGCTCATAGGTCTTTTCTGGAAGGTTCTTCTCCCCCACTTTCCTGTCTCTAGCTTGACTGCACTATCAAATAAAGGCCAAATAAATTTAAGAAATGTCCAAAAAGTAATACAAATTGCTCCAGATTAGCATCATTTTTCTCCATGAAATACCTCAACTCTCCAGATTTGTGCATTTGACAATAATTCTGTACTTTTACCGACATGGGTCAGAGCACAAGACTTGTTCCTGGAATAAAGCAGCTGTGGTCATGTTAGACCCACAAGTGTAGGTGGACGCTGACCTTTATTCAACACAGGTTTGTACAGTCTGTACTGAAAAAGGCTATTTTTAAAAAAAGAAATAGCTTGAAACCTGCAGAGAAGTTGTAATGATTTTGGGAGAACAGTTTCTTAAATCTAACTTTGTATATTTAGTATTAAGCAGGATTTTTTAGGTTTTTGTGTAGTTTATTACCAGAGTGTGTATAAGAAAAAAAAAAAAAAAAAGATGAGCACAAGTGTTCATATTTGTATTTTATTTTTTTGCTTTGCTACAAAAAAAAAACAGTCCCAGCAATATTTTTGTATGACCTGATTAAAAAAACCTACTACAGTTAAGTACAAAATGAAATATACCAAAACTACCCAATGCTACCCAGAAAAAAATAGGCAATATTATAAAATGAAATGTCTTGAAATCTACGACTACAAAAAAAGTTAGAAAAGGTTACTTAAAAAGAAGGCAAGTATCCACCACAAAATGTGCCACTTTACCACAATCAGTTTGCACGTCTTTCCTCGGATATAAAGTAATACAAATACTTTACAATAAGTTAACGCAGGCACGTCTCCCTACGACTACGGCAAAAACCAAGTACCAGTCAAAATGTATGACATAAAAATACACTTTACCTTTTATTTATTTATTTTTTT